>NC_079203.1:34943330-35111377 GCF_026745355.1 Beta vulgaris subsp. vulgaris | reverse complement strand
CTATGGCAAATCGCAGCCCTTAGTTCTTTTTTATCTAACGCTTGTAGTTATTTCTCACATAAATCTATTCTCGCATAACTATTCATTCTCACCGGATCCCAACTCTCTATATATATATATATATATATATAATATTATATATATATATATAATATATATATATATATATATATATATATATACATATATATATATAATATATGTATATATATATATATACATATATATAATATATGTATATATATATATACATATATATTATATATGTATATATATATACATATATATTATGTATATGTATGTAGATATATACGTATGTATATATATATGTGTATATATATATGTATATGTATGTAGATATATATATATATATATATATTTATCTTTTTTAAATAAAAAAAATCTGGTATAAAAAAAATGAATTTCTATAAAAAAAACTGATTTTTACTATTAAATTTCATTTTCAGAATTTTATATTTATAAAATATTATTATAAAAAGATAAATTTCATGAAATAGTTATAAAATTTGGAATATTACAAAAACCAAACTCTAATTTTGCCTTATCCAAAGCTCATTATATGTATTTACGTATATGTAAAAATCCATGTTTTTAAAGATAAAAATAAGAATCAGTGACATGACAATCCTATGTGGCGCGCTCTATGACCTAAAAATTTTGAAGACCTCTTGCTCTTGAAAGTTCCTCCTTTATAAATTTATTAAGATTAAGATTAAAATTAAGATTAAGATTATTAAGATTTCCTTTATGTGTCGATATTGAACAAGAAGGTACCTGGTATTGTGAGGCCACTATGTATAATAATCCTTGAACCTCGCCGATAAGATGTGCCTAAAACATGAACTCTAAGCACGGGGTGGGTTCCCGTGGCGGAGCCTCCAATGCTCAAGTCAGCATCCAAAGATGGATAAATATCATAGAGAAAGTAGGATAATTTGTAAAGAGTGTAGAGAGATCCTTTTACCTTAACCGTTAGTCCCTTAGGGGCTATGGGCCATATAACGAGTTATTCCCAATAGAGGAACGAGCATACTCGTATTGGACTTATATGTTATTGCTAAGGTAATCGAGAATATAGATCGTTGTAGGTGGCGTCATTATTATTATTCCCATAAAACTAAACCCCAGGTCTAAGTTCGATTGACAATGGAACTTGAGTTGGACGCTTTATAATGAAGCTATGGAATGTGGCTTGAGGCTTTATAATATATTACTATCTTTGTTGTTAGCGTTACAAAGATAATATCGAGTTTGTATCATAGCGTTGCACTTGGTTCCTTTTCAAATGACGAATTGCTAATCGGTCAATTGACGATACATGGTGTCGAGCTTGTACCGTTGCACTTGCCACTTTTCAAATCACAAGTTGCTAATCAGTCAGCTTGCAATACATGGATCCTTGTCGGAAGTTGCTAGGTTTCTTTTAGCTTGAAAGAAAAGAATGCAATTTAACAATTAACAATAGGGTCAATTTGTTAACTTTACATTTCTATGATCAGTTTGAGCAATTAATACTCAAACTTTTTTATGATGATTTATACTCGGTAGCCCCACTCTTGAGTTTATGTCAGCTGAAGAGTGACGTCAACATCCATTTTATATAAGGTAACATTTGTATGAGTTTACACTAATGTAGCCAGCTATTATGACATACCTACTAGCCCCTTACTCTTAAGTTGATTTTGAGTCGGCTTAAGAATAGTATAGTCTAATATTTACAAAGTATGCTATGAATATGAGTATGTACACTCCTTTACTTGCGCCATAAAGATATGATATGGCGTAGTCATTACTCTTCGCATAAGCATAATTCAAGCAAAGCTAATAAACACTTGTTGTGAGGTGGACTTAGTCACACTCTTGTGATATGTTCTTGCAAATGAGCATAGCATTTTTATTGAGTAGTTTATGTCAGTTCAGACCCCTATTTATACTCAATTTAAATTTGGCCACTTTAATGCAGAGAAAATTAGTTTATAGAACACATGTTGAGAAATGTATGCAATTTCACAATGAGACATAATTTGCGCTCACAAAGATGATATAAGAATAAATACTTAACTCTGCTCCTATAATGGGAGAAGTTGAATTTGTGATCAGCTTTATTGAAATACATAGACCATACTCAAGGTCAAATAAAGAGCACAGCTTCAAGAAATCATGAGCTTGATAATATCTTTTGTTCTGCATTTGGAGGTCTATATGTATATAAGACAAGTGTGCTCGGCTAAGGTTTGTATGCACCATCCTCTGTGAATGTCTGTGGGATTTCAGGAGCAACAATTGTATATTCCGCTTCTCACTTAACAGAGTATTAATATATCACTGACCACTAGGGTTTGCTTCTCCGTAACAGTAGATCCACTTAGGTTGTGGATTGTTAACAGAGATAGTCAATTTGAGTTTTGCTTCTCTTTTAACGGCTAATAAAGATAATCAATTGAGATTTGCTTCTCTTTTAGCGGCATATCGACTTAGGTCGTAGACCGCTAATAAAGATAGTCAATTTGAGGCCTGCTTCTCTCTAACGGCAGATCCACTTAGTAGATCGATAAGAGATATAGTCATGGTTGTTGTGTTACTTCTTATTTCCCCCCGACAGTTAGCCGTTAATGAATGTATGGGTATCCCCAATATATTTAGTTCAAGATGATTTGGCCAAATAAAGAGCATTATAGTATATGGGCTGGAGTATATATATCAATAGTGAGGCTTGCTCATATTTTATGAGAGTGTTGTCAACAACTATTTTGCATGTGATGGAGTGAAAAAATGCTGGTGCACTATAACTCTGATGTAAGAGATCTCCAAATTCATGGAATATCCATATGATAGCTCAAACGATGATGATCACTCCATGATATATACATTTGCTCAAATAAAGATCTCTACCTCTTGCAACTCTATGAGATTTTAAGGCATCTTACTCTTTTTGGTAAAAGAGTGGAGCCTGCCAATCATTGTCTGCACATGAGTTTACAGAGAAATAGACTGTCATATGGGGTCTATGAGGTGTGGTCTACAGCAAGGTCTGTAAGTGAAGATTGATGGGCCTACTAAGCTACAAGCTACCATAAGAGGTCTGCAAGTCTTTTCCTCGGCTTTAATTATGCTAAATTAAATTGAGTAACTCCAAGTAGATGGAACTTGTAGCACACATAATTCAAACAAAAACGAGTAATATAATGAAAACTTCCTTGGCTTGTTGTTCACATATTTCTGAATGCATTTGCTCCTGGAGACACATGGTTGCTTAGATAGTGTGTTGATCATGGCAGTTTGTCAAATGATTAGTGTGCAAACAGATAATACTATTGGTCGGGTCCAAGTAAATGCTTGATCCCATCAAATAATATATAAGAAAATTAATGTTAGATTGAAATTCAATATGTTGCGATTGGAATTCCTAGAGACCAATGTGTCTTGGATTAGTGATTCTTATTCAATAGAATATTCGGTGAACTCAAGTCATCCTATCATATTAATACCATATTGATTTCAGTAGAAGAGTGATGCTACCGAGGCACGCATAACACTAGCTTGATGTTCTGATTTCATTGAAGCATATTATCACACTTTATGTGTGTTACTGATATGTGCTTGCCTATATAACATTCATTGATTAATCTAACCCCAAACTAATGGGGATTCGTTGAGGTAGACATACAATGAACTCAATCAATAATGCAGACCAATATTCAAATCGCACACAATTTCAGTTTCTTAGATATATATCAACAATAAGGGCAAAGATTGAAAACTTATCTTTTCATTAAATTAGATTTGTGTTCTCTGTTTGTGAAGGTTGTGATTCTTGCTCTCGGAAGAAGCCATTGAAAATTTGGCATTAGTTGCGAAGGTCGTACAAGTACCGGCAGAAAATATTGGAGCCAAGTTTTTCTTCCATAGAGATACATGATACTCCAGTAGCCTCACCCTGAGCAAATTTCATTTTACCTATGTTTGCCAGTTTCTTTGCGTAGCAACCAACAGGTCAAAGACTCCACTTTTGTTAATATCTACAATTGGATTTCTATCCAAATTTAATCGCTAATTGGGAATCTTGATAAAATATTATAAAAATTTACCAAATGCTACACCCACTGGAACGATATGGTGATTATTATCAATCAATTTTCCAATATTTTATAGTAGCTAATTATGAGTGGTAAAATATATGATTGATCAGTAGCGTGAGAATTTCCCACGGGTGAGCATGGAATTTACGTATCATCTTCCATCAATCTACACTGTTATTTCCCCGTGAGGTTCTAGAGCAATAGTTAATTAACGCCCTTTCTTCTAACACCAATTGTTTCGATATTGAACAAGAGGGTACCTGATATTGTGAGGCCGCCATATATAATAATCCACCATGTATAAAAATTCTTGAACCTCGCCGGTAACATCAAGCATGGGGTTGGTCCCATGGCGGAGCCTCCGACGCTCAAGTCAGTATCTAAAGATGGATAAATATTATAGAGAATGTAGGGTAATTTGTAGAGAGGGTAGAGAAATCCTTTTACCTTGACGGTTAGTCCCCTATTTATAATAGTGACTTATTAGGTTAAATAGAATTAATGAGTCTCTTGGGACATACTGGCCATATAACGAGTTATTCCCGATAGACGAATGAGCATACTCGTATTAGACCTATATGTTATTGTTAAGGTAATCAGGAATATAGACCGCTTTAGGTAGCGTAATTATTATTCGCATACACTTTATATTAGAACAAACTCTCCATTATCTAAATACATCTTTTTCCTATATATACACATTTGATTTATGAGGGAGCTACAACCGTTTACAAAGAAACTAACACAATAAGTTTGGCCCACCTATATAAAAATTTTAGATCTGACACTTCCCATCATGTTACTAAGTTATTGTCATTTGTTGATGAACAACCATGAGAAAATCACTATCTTACAGAGATTTAATCCTCATTACTCTCAAACACTTTATCCCTTATTAACTAGTGTCCCTTATTAACTAGTGTGTAGCTCGGACGATGTCCCGGATTTTTACTTTGAATAAGTATACTTTTATGTTTTGAGCTTATAGTTATTTTATATCTATTAGTTGGTTGATTGGTAAGACTTTTATTTTACAACTTACTGATCGTATATTCAAATCTTACTATACTCCCCAAGTCCTCTGAAGTAATATTTTGTAGTACATACTCCTTGTTAAATATATGTCATGATATATTTCTAATACATAGAGAATTCCACGTGACATTATATGTTTTATTATGAACCCCTTTTAATATATTTTTAATCTTAATAGATGAATGAGTCTTGATTACCCACATAAAAGTTTGCTTAGGCGTGCAAAATGTAAAACATAGACAACTAAAAGCAATGCTAAAAGGAAGGAACAAAGAAAGATTAACCAATCTAAAAAACTCTTTGCACCGAATTAATCATTGAGATACTCAAATCATTGTCGGTGTCTTTTTAATGTCATTCACTCCTACTTTCACTAATGACTCGTGAATAAATTCATCATTGACTGTGATTTCACTCAATGACCAGTACTACGATAAGAATGATTGTTTATTTAGAGAGCTTATTTGTTGATGGGGCAACTTTTTCTATATTATTTACTTGATATGATTAGATATAGTTTAAATATAATTTAATAGATAAGTGATATGATAAGATATTGTTAAGATATGATATAAAATTTCAACTAATAAGCTCCAAAAAAAATATGAAAAACAAAAAATATATAATTTTTTAATACTTTATTGTCATAAAAAAAAAACATAAATGCCATGGTATTTACCGGATATGGGAATATCATTGCTCTTGCTGCTTTAGCGCAGAGCAGAGATCGAGCCGTCAATTAGATGGAGAACATCAGAACATTGAGCCATTGCTTAGGTTCCCATTTTCAGAGGACTATACTATCTATTTCCTCTATTTTCTTAAGTACAATACTTTTAACTTTTGTAATATTTTCAAATTTCACTTTGATCATAATTTTTTACTAATATATAAAACAAAAATGATCTAAAAATGGTATTGGATTTGTTTCAATGAATATTTTCACAATATTAACTTTTATAACTTTTACAAATACATAATTAGAGATATTAATGGTAGGTTAGTATATTAAGTCAAAGTTGTGCGTTGACAAGTGTAAAAGTCAAACTATTGTACTTATTTCAAAAACGTAAGTTAGTACTCCCTCAATTTCATTTTAATCTACCCACTTTGATATTTTACACTATTCACAAATTTCACTTTGACCATCATTTGTGATTTATAGGCGGATGAAAATATAATCATGTGGGATCTTCTTAGATTCATCATAACATGTATTTTATTAATATGTACTCTTTATAATTTTTACAAATACAAAACTAAAAATATATATCCTTAAAGTTTTGCATTGACATAGATAAAAAGTATATGTAAATTAAAATGAAACGGAGAAAGTATATTTTTTAAAATGATCTCTTTTTAAGATTAAAGGATCGTACTTTCCTTCCAAATAAAGTTCCCAACATCTTCATCTAGTTCTCAAGTTCTTTCCAATTTTCCTAGATATGACTCTTCTTACAATATTTCAATTAACTTTAGTACTTTTTTCCTATTTACTATTCTTAATTAAACCCACAATTATACCAGCAAGTTTTATCTTGCCCTCGTCCCTTTTTTCTCATCTCAAGTTCTTGTAACGGTCGGGGTTTCGGTATGATGATCGGATCGTATAAACGTTTAGAAAATTATGAAATATCTTGTCAGGCAAATTATTTATAAAATATAGGTGTTCTTATTATAGTTTTCGCTCCGAGTTCCAGAAAATGTACGACACGCCACTGTTGCGTTAGTAGTTATAGAGGTCAGAGTAATAGAGTATTATTATTTTACAAAGTTTTAAAAAAATTCTACCATTTTGTAAAGAATACTTTCGTAACTATATTTTGGGTAGGAACAACTATTTTTATACTTGTCATTTTAGCTAATTAATTACATCATTTCTTTTTGTTTTTCATGGATGGAATGTTTGATGATGGAGCAAAAAAATTTAATTGTAAATATTCACCAATAACATTTTGTTTTGAATTATAAAGCTACATGGAAAGGTTGAATTAGCGGATAAGTTCTTATTTTAAAAACATAGGTCATGTGCCTAACAAGGAATGACCATAAAACACTAATTGATAGTGGCAGCCTACAGTTCAGCATCTGGTTCAAGAGATGAAGGAGAATGTGAGAAGATAAGATTTTTTTGGTGCTTCCTAAGATAATTTTAAAAGCAGATAGAGATTGGTTCTATACTATTGTAGGCATAAAATTTTTATTATATGTCACGTCACACATTAAAGTCAAATATTGACTTTTGTTAATAAATGATCATCTAAATTAATTAATTTGGGCTCACCATTAAACGTGGCCTATTTTTAATTAAATCATTTATTATTGAGTTTTGGACTCATTAAATGAAAGTTGGACTATTATGTATGTGAGGCCCAAGAGGCAGGTCAAGTGGAAACCCTAGGGTTCTCCTAACTCTATAAATAGAGAGCTCCTCCTCATTTGTCATGGGAACGAAAAAGAGAAGACTGAAAAAAAAAGAGAGAGAAAGCTGCTCCAGAGTTCAGAAACTCTCCCACTCCACGCATTCAAATCAAATCAAATCATCCAATTTAGAAGAAGAACAACAAGCATCAAAGTCGTTCTATTCTAAAAACCATACTTGAAGGAGATCAAGCCGGAGGCCCTCATTCAAGAAAAATCAAATCATTCGTGGAGAACGAATCAGTGGATATTTAATTTAGAGATTGTACTCATAATTTATATTAATAAAATTATAATTTGTTCACATATTTTGATTCCATTTTGCAGACATCTAAAATTTGTATTTACCAATTTTTGGCACGATCGGTGGGACCTCTCTACCACTCATCTCTTTTTCCAAACAAAGTTCAAATCTTTTCCAAGCAATGGCACCAAAGAAAAACATCTCTCATCCTGATGTGGAGAATCCTGATCAATTCCAGCGAAAATCCATGACTCTAGGTGATTTTATTGATGATGTAACCCTTGGTTTCCATACTAGGGGTACGAAGAAGGCTGCTATCAGGAGTGCTGCTTCCAACTTGCGCGCGCATCTATACCTACCAAATTGCGCACTAAACCAAGCTTTCATCCACTTCAGAATCATCCATGGCGCCACTTTTCCTTGGAGCGCGTGAAGTTGATGTACTCAATGCAAACCCTTTCACACATGAGAAGTCAGATGATGCTCTGCTCGAAGGGTTCTCCTCGAATCCCCTCTTTGAACCAATGAACGTGCCTGACGCTGATGATGATTGTAACAGTGGTTTCTCCTCATCATCACATCCATCAATTCTGCATCTGTTCAAAGCAATTCAAGAACCCGACGTTGCTACTGTCATGGTACATGAAGCCAAAACAATTGAAGAACAATTGGTCGAGATGAAGAATCTCCCAAAGGATGATGAAGGATGGAGAAGAAAAAGACGCCCAGATTGCTGCCTTGCAGAAGAAGCTTGAAAAACGCCCTTGCGAAAGTGATTCGGATGCCGACAGCAATCGAAGCCGCGGATCCAAACATAGCTCGAAGGATGAAAAGCCAGAAGGTGATGCAGTAAGTGTTCAAAGAATCCAGGATATGATAGCCAGTGCGCTCAAAATGCAATTGGTTGGAGATTCTCATGGCAATTATCGTTATGTAAACCATATACCAAGCGGATTGACAAGATGAAAATGCCAAGTAGCTATCAACCTCCAAAATTTCAACAATTTGATGGCAAGGGAAACCCTAAGCAGCATATAGCACATTTTGTAGAGACTTGCAACAATGCTGGGACCACGGGAGATTTGCTTGTTAAGCAATTTGTTCGTTCCCTCAAGGGAATCTCCTTCGATTGGTACACAGATCTCTCACCAGAATCCATAAGCAGTTGGGACCAGATGGAGGAAGAGTTCATGAACAGATTTTACAGTACGCGTCGTATAGTAAGCATGACAGAATTAACCAAGACGCAACAATGGAAGGACGAGCCTGTTGTTGATTACATCAATCGATGGCGTGCTCTGAGTCTGGAGTGCAAGGATCGCCTGTCAGAAACTTCTGTTGTGGAGATGTGCATTCAAGGTATGAAATGGGATCTCTTGTACATTCTGCAGGGTATCAAACCAAAATCTTTCCAGGAATTGGCAACAAGGGCCCATGATATGGAGCTTACTATCGCCAACCGTGAAGGAAGTTCTTCAGAGTACAAGAAGGAGAAGAAGGACTTCAAGAAGACTGATAAGCCTTTCAAGAGTTCTGCAAAGGAGTCTTTTACGACCACCACTACGTCTGCTCCGGTGAAGATATCTGCAAAACCAAAAAATGAACAAAAGAAAGGGTCATTTGTTAAGAATGGTAAGAAAGATAGACTCACGTTGAAAGAATTGCAGGCTAAGAAGTATCCCTTCCCAGATTCTGACTTAGCAGGAATGTTGGAGGATCTGCTCGAGAAGAGGATTATAGAATTGCCCGACTCCAAGCGACCGGAGGAGGCGGGGAGAACATCTGATCCGAACTATTGTCGTTACCACCGTTTGGTAAGTCATCCTATCGAGAAGTGCATCACACTGAAGGAGAAGATCATGCAACTTGCCAATGACGGGAAGATTGTTCTAGATCTTGATGATACGGTGGAATCAAATCATGCTTCAGTTATTTTGGAAGCCTTCCCATCCAACGACCAAGTGAAGCAAATAAGACTCATTCAGTTCGGAAGCCTGGAGCCAGTCATGGTGGAAGTGGTGGATTTGTCGTGCACATTGCATCACGAGTATTCGGATTTGGCTCCCATGCCTCATGAAGAAGAAGAAGGCTGGACTTTAGTCACAAGAAGGAAGCAGAAAAAGAAGGTGATGCCAAAGTCACAACCTCTTCGACAAAGAAAACAACATCAAAGAAGAAACATCCCAGACGCTCTAAGGTGAAGAAGGAGACAAAACCAACTAGGAAATATGATGTCTTACCTATTGATCTTCTTGAACAGGAGGCACGAATGCCCATCACCTTAGACGAATTCTTTCCTGAAGAATACTTCAAGAAGTTTCAGTCAATATGGTGACCTGTGACGACGGAAGAAGGAAAGGAGCAAGGTGGACAAAGCCATCTTCCCAAAGAAAGTCTCAATCATGGTAATGATCCTGTAAGAGACGCCAAAATTCTTGCATTGCTGGAAACAGTTCCTTCACGTATGGGATGGCGACAAGCTCTTTCCCTCCCAGAAGAAATGCGATTTGCTCTTGCACGCGCCATAGAAAATCCTACTCATTATACATCTAAGGAAAATATTGAGCAAGGAATTTATGACAACCATCCTGATCCGTGTGCAGCATGCAGCGCAGCCTTGGCATTCACAGATGCTGATCTTATGTTGGGGTCAAAACCCCATAACAGACCACTCTTTGTTTGTGGGTATATTCGAAAGCAAAGGATCAACCGTTTCTTATTGAGGAGGGTCCGCGTCAATATCATGCCTAAGGCTACTATGGAGAAATTGAAGATCACAGGGAGGATTTGTCGGAAAGCCGCTTGATGATACAAGGATTAATTTAGGAGGTCAACGAGCCATGGGATGATCAGAGTTGATTTGTCTATAGGGGAGATGATGGCAACCACAGTCTTCCATGTGATTGACTCGAAGACATCTTATAACTTGTTGTTAGGACGGCCCTGGATGCATGAAAATGGCGTTGTGGCGTCAACCTTGCATCAATGCCTCAAATACTATAGAAATGGCGAAAGAAAGGTAAGTGCAGATGTGAACCCATTCTCTGAAGCTGAGTCACATTTTGCCGATGCAAAGTTCTATATTGAGCAGCAGGAGCCTCAAAATCATGCCGGTAGAGATTGCATCTACGGGAAAGAGTGTCATTGTCAAGCAAGAGCCAATCAAGGCGGAGTTTCATTCGAAGAAACTTGCAGTGGCAGAGATCATAGAGATTGATGAAAACAAGGATGAGAAGGTCTCTTTGAATGAAGACGTAGCCAAGTCTACCTCAACAGCGCCAATGCTTCGCTATATTCCAATGTCGAGGCGTAAGAAAGGCCAATCTCCTTTTGCACAATGTGGGGGCGACGAAACAGAAGCGAAACCTGTACCAAAGCAGGGTTAAAGAAAACAAGTTATTTCTGAAAGATGACTTTACCAGTCCAAAAGATAAATGACTCAAAAATAAGCAGTGTGCCACTTCCCGGATTCGAGAAATCATCAGAAATGCCAAGCGCGAGAAAAGAAGGTTTTGATCCTGTTGCTTATAAGCTTATGGAGAGCTCTGGATATGATTTTTCTAATCCATTGCCTATGGGGAAGGTTATAGAGGCTAAAGCTTATGGGCTCAGCAAGACTCAGCAAAACCTCCAGGAGTAAGGAGAGCGTGTTTTTGTGAAAAAGGTTGGCCTGGGATTCACGGAATCTAAGCCGGTTAGAATAACAGCACGACGAAAACCAATACAAGCAACATGATACATTGCAGTTGAAGAATTGGAGGAGAGTGAAGGAGAAAACACTTTGCCAGAAAGGATGGAATCTGTCTTTGACAGGATTAAACCTGCTTCGATTCAACCACGATATTCGGTGTTTGACAGGCTTGAAGGACGAGAAAGGTCCCCATCGTCGAGTCCGATCCTTCAAAGGTTAGCTGGAAAGCGTAAGAATGCAACACCATATTCATCTAAAAGAAGTGTCTTCAATAGACTGGGAAAAGACACGCAGTGCAAGAAATCTGTCTTCAGTCGGATTGGAAAAAGCAAAGTTAATTCCAAACTACAATGGCGATGGAAGGATGCAGTAAAGGAGGAAGATGAATTCAAATTGGAGAAGGAGGTCAGAAGTACCATACCATCTCGAATGAAGCGTTTCTCAACTTTAAAGGTAAAAATGGGCAAGTCTCTTACTGTGCGAGGCCACACCGTGGTTCTCACAAATCAAAAGCCCTCTATTGTCCAAAATGAAGGGTCAGATGAAGAAACGGCTGCCTCCTGCAATCATGTCACGGTTTGTGAAGCTGAAGGCCAAGATGAGGAAGTGGAAACGACCGAGGCCCCGAAAAAACACTTGAAGATGGAGGTCAGTCCACAGTAGATGATCTAAAAGAGTTGAGTCTTGGCACTCCAAATGAGCCACGACCAATTTTCGTCAGTGCATTGCTCACCCACGAAGAAGAAAAAGCGTATCTGGAGCTACTCATGGAGTATAAAGATGTCTTTGCATGGAGCTATAAAGAGATGCCCGGGTTAGATCCAAGGGTGGTAGTACACCGTTTGGCCATAAAGAAAGGGGTTTTATCAAAGAAGCAGCCTCAACGACGCTTTCGACCTGAGTTGATACCTGAAATTGAAAATGAAGTTAATAAGCTCATCGATGCAGGTTTCATTCGTGAAGTCAAATATCCTACATGGATCGCAAATATTGTCCCTGTGAGGAAGAAAAATGGTCAGTTGCGTGTATGTGTGGATTTCAGGGACCTGAATGATGCTTGTCCCAAGGATGATTTTCCGTTGCCAGTCACTGAAATAATGATTGATGCTACGACCGGCCATGAAGCCTTGTCTTTCATGGATTGTACTGCAGGATATAATCAGATCCTGATGGCTCTAGAAGATCAAGAAGCAACAGCTTTTCGCACACCAAAAGACATATTCTGCTATAAGGTGATGCCCTTTGGCTTAAAAAATGCAGGAGCCACCTATCAACGTGCAATGCAAAAGATCTTTGAAGACATGATGCACAAGACGGTTGAGTGCTATGTCGACGATCTTGTTGTCAAATCAAAGAAGCGAGGCGATCATTTACTTCACTTGCGTAACGTGTTTGAGAAATTTCGTAGGTATCAGTTGAAATGAATCCTATGAAGTGCGCATTTGGGGTCACCTCGGAAATTCTTGGGATTCGTTGTGAGACATAGGGGAATTGAGATTGACCAATCCAAGATCATAGCAATCCAAGACATGCCACCTCCACGAAATCTTAGAGAATTACGCGGACTCCAAGGAAGGCTACTCCCATCCGACGCTTCATCTCAAACTTAGTTGGGCGATGCCATCCCTTTAGTCATCTTATGAAGAAAGGTCTCCATTCGAATGGGACGAGTCATGTCACAGGGCCTTCGAAAGCATCAAAAAGTACTTATCTACACCTCCGTCTTGGGGCACCAGTTCCAGGGGCCTCTCATTCTCTACATCGCAGCTCAAGAAAGATCATTGGGGCATTATGTGCACAAGAAAACAATGAAGGTAAAGAAAAAGCTCTATACTACCTTAGTCGAACATTAGTGGGCGCAAACTGAATTATTCTCCCATTGAGAAGATGTGTTTAGCGTTGATTTTTGCCATTCAAAAATTGAAGCATTACATGCAAGCACACACCGTGCGGGTGATCTCCAAAGCGGATCCCATCTAGTATATCTTGTCAAGGCCAGTATTGTCCGGGCGAATCGCGAAGTGGGCAATTCTCATAAGCCAACATGACATTGTATACGTCTCTCAGAAGGCGATTAAGGGGCAAGCTTTGGCGGATTTCTTGGCGGATCATCCAACCCCGTCAGATTGGGAACTCCCAAACGATTTACCTGGAGAGGAAGTCTTCTATATCGACATCTTGCCACCATGGGAAATGTACTTTGATGGCCTGCGCGACAAGATGGTACTGGGCCGGAGTGATTCTTATTTCTCCTGAAAAACATATCCTCACGTACTCTTTGTTCTTACCGAGCTTTGTTCCAATAATGTCGCTGAGTACCAGGCCTTATTTTTGGACTTCAAATGGCCAAAGAGATGGAGATCCAGGACCTGGATGTTTATGGAGATTCCAAATTGGTGATACATCAGCTGCTTAATGATTATGATGTCAAGAAAGAGGATTTGATACCCTACCACAGACATGCTTCACAATTGTTGGGGACATTTCACAGCGTCAAATTACAGCACGATCCAAGGAGTGCCAATAAGATGGCAGACGCACTTGCTAACCTTGCAGCCACATTGGCACTGGGGCAGAAGAAAGCATGTCAGTCCCGGTTTGCAATCGATGGGTGGTGTACACCTCTTGAAATGCATGGAATAGAAGAAGGTGCCAATGCAGTCTCAGTTTATGAAGTAAATGTAAATGATTGGCGTCAACCACTCATATATTACTTAGAACATGGAAAGTTGCCAAGTGATCCTAAACACAAGACAAAAATTCGACGACGAGCTCCGCGCTTCATCTACTACAAAGGGACGCTTTATAGACGTTCATTTCTGGGAACCTGGTTGCGGTGCCTTGGAGACGAAGAAGCGATCAAAACATTAGAAGAGGCTCATTCAGGAGTTTGCGGTGCCCATCAAGCTGGTCCAAAGCTTCACGATCGGATCAAAAGATTGGGGTATTTTTGGCCAACCATGTTCAAGATTCCATGGAATTTGCAAAAAGATGCGAAGCTTGTCAGTATCATTCCAATTTCATTCATCAGCCTCCGGAGCCACTGCATCCTACTATGACATCTTGGCCGTTTGAAGCGTGGGGTCTCGACGTTGTTGGTCCAATCACACCAAAGTCCTCGGCCGGCCACGCCTACATCCTCGCAGGCACAGACTATTTCTCCAAATGGGCAGAAGCAGTTGCTCTTCGAGAAGTTAAGAAGGAAAATGTCGTTGATTTTGTTCGAAATTACATCATATATCGCTACGGTGTACCTCGTTATATAATCACAGACAATGGCACACCTTTTTGCAAAAGATTGATGACAAGTCTCTGTGAGAAGTTCAAATTTGCACAACGTAAGTCCTCGATGTATAACGCTCCTGCTAATGGACTGGCTGAGGCTTTCAACAAAACACTTTGAACTTTGCTCAGTAAGGTTGTATCGAAGCATAAGCGAGATTGGCATGAGAAGCTCGGTGAAGCATTGTGGGCATATCGTACTACGTATAAAACACCAACTCAATCAACACCCTATGCATTGGTGTATGGAGTAGAGTCAGTATTGCCATTGGAAATACAAGTCCCATCATTGAGGATAGCCATTCAAGAAGATCTTACGGCGAAGAAATGCTAAGATTCGGCTGGCAGAATTAGAAGCACTTGATGAAAAAGACTTGAAGCACAACAAAAGTTGGAGTGCTACCAAGCCCGTCTGACACGTGCATTCAGTAAGAAGGTGCGAGTATGTTCTTTTCAAGTTGGAGATTTGGTCCTTGCCGTGAAGAGGCCCATCATTGTCTCTCGCAAAACAGGGAGCAAGTTCGACTCAAAATGGGATGGCCCGTATGTGGTTCAGGAAGTATACACAAATAGAGCTTACAAGATCGTTGATGCTGATGGATTGCGCATAGGCCCTATCAACGGGAAGTTTTTGAAGCGTTACTATCCTTGAAGTTTTTCACCATGTACACTCCTAAGCGAGAGTATAAACTGCATATTCATATAATAAACACACAAAAAAATTAGTGTTAGACGAACTACGTTGGCTTGATCTTGTGGAGTGAATTCCTTTGCTTCATAAGTACGTAGGCAGCTTGAAGAAGTCATCTATACTTCAAGTCCAGCCCCAACAAAAAAAAAAAATAAAAAAAAAAAAATACCCTTCATTGTAATACTCCTGGCCCGCAAGAGTGTAAACTGTGAACGGCGAAAAAAAAACAAAATAAAAAATATAATACTCCTGGCCCGCAAGAGTATAAACTGTGAACGGCGAAAACCAAAATGAAAAATGTAATACTCCTGGCCCGCAAGAGTATAAACTGTGAACGGTTTAAAAAAATAAATAAAACATAAACATTCAGACATGTGTTTATAAGAGAATCAAACGTGTATTGTAAGTATTCTTTATTACTAATTCAAATGGTTATGTATTCTATTTCACAAAAGAGAATGGAATAACAAACTAAGACAATTCACTAGTCTCATAAATCAAAACTAACAAAAAAAAGAGTGGAAGAAAATAGTGATCTACGGTTCCCATCGCAGGGTCTTCAACGCCTCATGGACCTCATCAACACACACATCAAAATCAACTTCTCACGTAAAAAGTGAGATGAAAATGCGAAAAAAAAGGGAGGTGCAAAACCAGAAGGAAGTTCCCTCTATTATGAAATTCCTTTGATTTTCCGCAATATTATGAAGGAAGTTCAATTTCTAGGCTCCTCTGATATGGCATGGAATTTGTTATTGAGTAAAAAAAAATAAAAAATAAAAGGACAATAAAAAAACAGTAGACAAAATCATCTTAGCTCGCACAACAATCGCTTATTTGACGGATGATGGTGATCATACAAATACAAATACAAATACAATGATGGAGCAGCATGAGCATGGGTCATCAATCTTTCTTCACTATTTAACTCAAGAACGAGTTCTACTACAAGTAGAGAATAAAAAAATCAAACCTTGACGCGTCGTAGTAACTCCGTCAGATACCGGGGGCCTCGGGGCAGTGCAGCGGTGGTAGTGTGCTCGGCTTCGGTTTCAGTCCTCGTCAAATGCAGGGCCTCGGGGCAGTGCAATACGGGTGTGGTAGTGCTGGCGAGACCACGGCTCGGGAACACAGGGCCTCGGGGTAGTCCAATGCGGGTGTGGTAGTGCTGGCGAGACCACGGCTCGGGAACACATGGCCTCGGGGCAGTGCAGTGGTGGCTGTGCTAGTATGGCTTCGTGCTCGGCTTTGTGCTCGGCGTCGGTTTCGGGTCCTCCGCGTCGGAGAAGGTCGCGTCTTGCTTTGACGATGGAGTAAAATTTGTGGCGTCAAAGGTGCATATATATAGTGTGGGAGGAATTGTGAGTTGGATAAAAATTCTGAAAATTTACTTATCCTAAACCACAAAAGATTTGGATTAAAGTTTGAAGCAACGTTATCTCCTTCAAATTCCATAAAATCCGGCCAAACATGGGATACGAGTATGTATATAGTTTCTATCTTATGTGGAAGAGCAAATTATATCCTAAGTTGTAAAGTCAACCACAAAAAAATTTGGGCTTCGGTTTGCAAGACCAATATCATGATTTGGTTAACTGAAAGGAAAGTCAACAAGATTTTTGTGGGCTTTGTTTTAGTGTTGTTAATCTGCTATGAGTAGAAGCAATCAAATGGAGTTTAATTATCTCTTGGGTTTTTCCCACAGAAAAGTAGCTCTGTTAAGACAACATGGTCATGGGCTTGTATGTTAAAAAAATTTTGAGACTTAATCACAATCAAAACACTCAAAATCGTGTATGTGATACAGTCTCGAGGGGGCAATTTGTAGGCATAAAATTTTTATTATATGCCACGTCACACATTAAAGTCAAATATTGACTTTTGTTAATAAATGATCATCTAAATTAATTAATTTGGGCTCACCATTAAACGTGGCCTATTTTTAATTAAATCATTTATTATTGAGTTTTGGACTCATTAAATGAAAGTTGGACTATTATATCTGTGAGGCCCAAGAGCAGGTCAATTAGGATTCTCCTCACTCTATAAATAGAGAGCTCCTCCTCATTTGTCATGGGAACGAAAAAGAGAAGACTAAAAAAAAAAAGAGAAAAAGCTGCTCCAGAGTTCAGAAACTCTCCCACTCCATGCATTCAAATCAAATCAAATCATCCAATTTAGAAGAAGAACAACAAGCATCAAAGCCGTTCTATTCTAAAAACCATACTTGAAGGAGATCAAGCCGGAGGCCCTTATTCAAGAAAAATCAAATCATTCGTGGAGAACGAATCAATGGATATTTAATTTAGAGATTGTACTCATAATTTTATATTAATAAAATTATAATTTGTTCACATATTTTGATTCCATTTTGCAGACATCTAAAATTTGTGTTTACAACTAGTTGTTTGTTGTTTTAATATAGTTGTATATAGTTGTTGTATAGCATTTTCTTGAGGGTGGAGTTAAACCTAGTTGGCTTGCGCCCTCTTGATTATTTTGTTAGGTTGTAAATGATTTTGGTTGCAATTTATCTTATCAATTACTTAGCAAAAAAAAATATAGTGACAGCTTGCCGATTATCAGGGAGAATCTTGTAGACCAACATATTAAAAAAACACAAATGTGGGTATTAATCTATAATAACCAGTTTCTAAACACATAAAGAGAGTTCTCATAAATAACGAATCGTTTTCCCTAGATAATGCCTTCTGCAAACTCAATTCCCAAACTACAATTCACGTAAGCACATACTATTTTTTCAATTGCGTAGCAAATCCCTAAGTTGGTTATCATTTTGAAAGACAAAACCGCTAACTGAGGGCCCGTTTGGTATTAATGTGGTTTTCAGTTTTTTGGTTTTTTGATTTTCAAAGTCATATGATATATGTCCTATAATGAATAAAAAATCAGTCAAATTTATTGGAAACATGATGATTTTGAAAACTGACAACTAAAAAGTAAAAATCACTTGTTGGTTTCTTATTTTTGGTTTTTAGTTTTCAAAAAAACTAAAAAGTGAAAATAAAAAACGATAACGAAAAGATCCTGAGATAGCCATTGCGTAGAAAAAACCTCTAACAGTCCCCTCAAAAAAAAAAAAAAAAACCTCTAACAGGGTTAGTGGCTAACTTAGGTACAACACTAAATCAATTAGCGATTTTCTCTTTAGGCACCACTAACTGAGTTAGCGATTTACCTCTGTAGTTTTACATATGAACTAGGTTATTAACATGTTCACTAGAAAGTAAAACTGCGAACATCATCTACCCCGGCTACAATAAACAAAACAAAAAGAAAATCTGTGGTTTTTCCCATGTTAGATAAAGTCACGCTAACTCAATTAGCAGATTTCTATGTTCACTGTTGACTGATCAGTTACCGATTCTACTCTCCATTTTCTTCCGGAACAAAAAGGAACTAAGTTTCCAGAACAACGTTATCTAAGGAAAAGATTTCATAAATAACCTTTGTCTCAAACAGACAAATAGGGGTTCTTATAAAGAATAGTTACAACTTTTACGGAAAATGTTGAGTGAAACAAACAAATAGGGGTTCTTATAAATAATCAGATTCTAAAACACATAAATTGGAAATTCTTATAAAATAAGCAGTGTTTCAAACATACAAACAGGGTGGTCTTATAAAAATCAGTTTGAAGAGAAAGGTCGTTGTTTTGCTTTTCGAATTAATTTTTGAAAACTTCAAACAAGATTTTTGTTACAAATAACCGGTGTCTGAATCACATATAGGGTGTTCATATAAATAATTTGTTTTACTTTTTGACAAAAAGTTTTCTTTTTGTATTTTCATCTATTTCTAAAAAAAACTAATGGTCGAGCTGCCCACTATCGTTTAATGTTTATCACTTCTATGTGTATGAACCTTTTAGAGTAAATTTTTTTTAACTAAGGTCAGCCATGATGAAAGACGAGTATAATACCGCATTAATTAATAAACTAATCTGGAGATGTCTTTTAATATGCGTGTACTTGTTTTATATGTGCCCGATACGTGTGAAAGCATATAAAGTTTTGCATATAAGGAAAAAGATTGTGGAAGGGAGAATAAGATTCACCAATAGTTTGTTCACGGTGTTCTAATTTTAATTTAAGAACCAATACTTTCTTTATCGTGTATTTTTTTATAGATAAAAATTGTAATTTTGTGTGTCATTAATTAAAAACTTTTTATTTGGAAAAATGAGAATGTTAATTTTAAAAGGTTATGTTTCTACTTGAAACAATCAGGATATATTTGTTTATTGTTTCTTCTAATAAAGTCGAGTTTTTTGTTTTTGTTTTTCTATGCTAGTTTGGTATCCCCTTCTCAAGTCAAAATTTCTACGAATTCGCAATTCATAGGAAATAAATTACTTAATCAAATTCATGAAAAATTGGTTAAATTATTTGGTTGACAATGGGGGAATCAAATTCCCATGAGAATTTGTACTTAGATAGGGGTGGGGCTGAGCAAAAGTCCGGTCCAGACCGGAATTTGGACAGGTTCGGACAAGAATTCGGTCCGGTCCTCAGTCCAAAGAAAATGGTGATTTCAGGTTTTCTGTCCGGTCCGGGCAAAAATCAGAAACTAGCTGTCCGGACCGAAAACCCAATTTCACTTACAAAAAATTCTATTCAATACTGGGAAAAGTAAAAAGAGGTTGCAACATTGAAACCCTAATGTTTCTAAACATTCAGTCTCACAAAACGCCTCTCTCTCTCTCTCTCTCTCTCCTCCTCTCACTTTTTATCAATCCTTTCGCCTCTCACGCCACAAACTCCGGTGAAAGTCTTCCAGCAAGGCGGCTGAATTTCGGTTTCATCAAGTGAATTCAGTGAGTTCTAGTTTTCGTTTATCTGTTTTGTTTTTCTTAATTTTCTTTTCGTTTAAATTGCTGTAGATGATACTCCCTCCGGTTCCTAAAGATCCTCCCTCTTTCCGTTTAAGTGTATTTCCAAAAGATCCTCCCTCTTTTACTTTATTCCTTATTTGACAATTTTTTCTCCTTTTTATCTTTTCATATCCCTATCATATGGTCTACCATTACACTATTAATTCAATTTTACTCCCTTTCTCTCTTCAACTTTAACCCCTTTTTATTTGTTTATTTTCCTTGACCCCTTTCTCTCTCCTACTTTACCCACCCCAGACCCTACAAAAATTGATCCTCCTTGGTATTTGTAGTAACAGTAACAAGGAGAATCTTTCGGAACCTGGAGAGAATATGTTCCCTTTTCGTTTGAATTGTTGTAGATGATGAGTTTGATTTTTGTTTTTATGTCAAGTAGTTTCCGCGTATCTGTTTTTTTTTTCTCAATTTCTTTTTCGTTTAAATTGTTGTAGATGATATGTTCCATTTTTGTTTGAATTGTTGTAGATGATATTTGTTGAGAGTGTAATCCACATGTCTCCCACATTGGAAGAATTGAAAGTATATGACTAATATATAAGCTAATGGGTTACTCCACCTATAACCATATGGTTTTAGGATGGAACCCGTTGGACTTGTGTGTGGTCATACTCTTCTCTTGTGTGGGCTTGTGCCAAGCCCACTGAGATTTGTCATGGTATCAGAGCGGACGATCCCGACCCAGGGTATGTGGCCCATTGAATGCAAGATGGAAGGTTTGATCTGTTTGGAGCATGTTGCCCAACAGAATTGTGTCCCAAGTAGGGGCTTGTTGACCTCATGTTGGAAGCCCAAGTAGGGCCAACGAGGTGTATGTGACCTATCCAATTGCAAGTTTAAAGGTGGCACACATGTGAGGGGGAGTGTTGAGAGTGTAATCCACATGTGTCCCACATTGGAAGAATTGAAAGTATATGACTAATATAAGCTAATGGGTTACTCCACCTATAACCATATGCATATGGTTTAGGATGGAACCCGTTGGACTTGTGTGTGGTCATACTCTTCTCTTGTGTGGGCTTGGCAACTGAGATTTGTCAATATTTTCAATTTTCGTTTGAATTGTTATAGATGATGAGTTTGATTTTCATTTTTGCTTATTCTTGTTCATCATCTTTTAATTGTTGTTGTTATTTCATTTTTTTTATTCACTTTAAATTGTTGTTGACTTGCTGTTTAGTTCTCTGCCTACTGCCTTTATGCATATGTAAATATGTAATGAACATTGGAGGGTTGTGAATTTATTTTGTTGTAGTGAGAATGTGGGTATAATGTAGTCGAGGTATAATATAGTTGTTGAAGGATTTTTCTTGTTGCTTCCAATTGTTTGTTAGGGAAAATGCAACCATTCCAATTATTAAACGGAGAGATGTGAAAGATTATGTTTATATTCCTTGTTTGATGAGTACCGTGATATGTATTCACAACCTCAAACCGTATAAAGTGGGGATTTTATGTCATTGGATTTAGAGGATGATGGTACCACTAGTGGAGGTGTTGACTATATGAGAAGTATTGAGGATAAAGCTAAAAGATTGAAAGGATCGAGTGGTTATGCGAGGAGTGAATTAAGAGATACATGAATGAAGAATTGGAGTGGAAGAAGAAGATATGGATGCCTTAACTTGGTGGGGTAAAAATGGAAATCGTTATCCAATTGTTTCACGTATGGCACGTAATATACTAGTCATCCCCCTGTCCACTGTTGCATCAGAATCTGCATTTAGTGCGGGAGGTCGCCATCTTGATCCATTTAGAAGTTCTTTGACTCCAAAGGTAATATCTATAAATCTCTAGTCTTTTGTATTTATCAAATAGACATTAGTTTATATCAACTTCATTTTAATTATATGTGTTTTGTCTTGGTATCATATTTATAAGATGGTTCAAGCTTTAGTTTGTATAGAAGATTGGCTTAGAGCAAGGGGAGCATCAGGAGTCGATGTGGAAGAAAATGTCAAAGATTTGGAAGAAATTGAGAAAGGTAGTGTTTATTATTTAGTAAAATTACTTTCATTTATATAACTTTTAAGATATTAATGTTTGTTTTACTAGTATATTTTCTGTTCTTCTATACATAGATGTTCAATGTCTTGGTTTGGATGATGAAGTCGTTTTTGTGGACTCTTTGTTTTGAACTAGTGGAGAATGAAGCAAGAAATAATGTATTTTGTCTAATGAAGACTTTATATGTAGTCCCTATATTATACTTTATTGTCAATTAAACGTGGGCTCGTCGAGTTATGAACTTATGACTATGTATTATTGTTACTTGTTATGGACATATGGCTTGTAATTTGTGTAGTACAAATTGTGAACTTGTAATATGCTCTATTGGGAAATATGAAGCTTAAAACGAGCGTCGACAGTTGCGTTCAAAGGCTACGAATAGATTGGGGTATAATATGCTCTATTGGGCTATACTACACGTTTTAAAAAAAATGTAAAAAATACAAAACAGGTCCAGCAGGTCCAAAATCGGACCGGAGTCGAAACAGGCCCGATCCAGTTCCACAAATCTGCCCAATTTCAGTCAAGCGGTCCAGTCGGTTCCGTTCTGATCTTGGACCGGTGCTCAACCCTACCTAGGGGGTTCTAGGTAAGTAACTTCCTCTATCTTGTGGGAACTCAAAATTCCTAGGAATTTATAATTCCTTCGTTTTGCTATTTTGTTGTCAACCGAACAATTCACCAAATTTTCATTTAGTAGGAATTTCTATTTCCCATGTTTTCTCCTATCAACAAAACAATCAATACAATAAAGATAGATATCCGCACATAAGAACATGTGTTATCATTTCGGCTACTTATTTCAAGCAATAGGGCACGTTACCCATAATTCCAATAGTAATTCCACCAAAAAATAATAATTCCTTAGTAAACAATCATCCAAAGGGAAATCTTTAGTACATGATATATTCCGCATATTTATTGGCAAAGATCAAAGCATCACCTTTATTACCTATAAATAGCTATGAAATCTGAAACCAATAAGTCACCACGCACACAACAAAACCCCCAATACTACAGCTTAGTAGTCACTCCCTTCACTCTCCCAACAAAATCCCCAGCTGAAAAATGAAGCCATTATCCTGCACTAACATAGCACTTTGTGCAGTGCTGGTGCTGCTGTTGGCTAACGCTGCGCAGGTAGCCAATGCAGTGAGTTGCAGCCCTGTGCAGCTAAGCCCCTGCGTGAGCGCAATCACTTCGTCAAGCCCACCAACAGCGATTTGCTGCACCAAGATTAAGGAGCAAAGACCCTGCCTTTGCCAATACATGAAGAACCCGTACCTCAAAAAGTTTGTTAATACCCCTAATGCTTGGAAGGTTGCTAGGTCATGTGGTACTCCTTTTCCAAAGTGTTGAATTTTTACTTATTATATGAGTATCATCCTATATATGAATTATGGATCATAACGATCCTATAATATAGTAATTAATTAGAGGACTAAATATTATCGATAGTATTAGTAATGTTGTTTACTTATTTATGTGAAATATAGTATGTGTTCCTTTTTTTTCCCCTCTTATTGGGTATGTGTAGGTATATTTTTGTTGTCTATGAGGATGAGCTCGGATTTGACTACTTTATTATAAAGGTTTTTAATTTTTAAATTTGTTTTGAAAAAGAAGTTTGCAACAAGTCTATAAAGGAAAACTCATAAATTTAATTCGATATTTGGGAAACCATAAAGACATATTAGGGACTTATTATCAAATGTAGATAATTTCTTCATTACTTTTTAATTGGTCAATAAATCAAAGAATGAGTTCAGAGGTTAGAATATGAACATCATCTTGAATCAGATTCGTCCATTATTAGCTTCTACTTAATATTATTAATGTCTAATTTTATGTATATAAACAACCAAGCAATAAGTTCATTGGCAAAAAACTAGCAACCATCAGATCATCAACTTACAAAAGCACATGAAGATAAGCATTGCCCTGAACATAGCACAAAATTAAAGAGAATAATTAGCATAAAATTGATTAAAATCATATAGGTTCAAAATACTAAACAACTTAACAAACTATTGCCTTGGGGCCTGTTTCAAACTATACAAAGACTTGCAGAGTCAACATACCTTCCTTGAAGAAGCACTATATAATCTAGACGAAGTTGCATATACACTTCTTCTCACCATGGAGAACTATTATGCACATCCATTTGATGGAACTCCAAGTTACACAGAAACAACGAACTAAGAAAGTATGAATAGTTCCCATTAAGCAAAGGAAGCAAATGTCTCATTAAAATCCACAATGGCTACCTACCAGTTACCATGATTAACTAGACGACCTTTAAGTCTTTCAACTTCACCTGCAGCAATATATTTGGTTCTCTACACCCAATCACTATCAGTGACACGCTTACCAGGAGGCAGGGATCATAATTTCCATATACCATTTCACTCAAGAGCATCAATCTCTTCCTACATTGCTTTACGCCAACCAGCATGCTTAACAGCCTCCAGAAAAGGTTGTGGTTCTTGCTCTTTACAGCCACTGTTAGAGAACATCTATGTCTCACCGAAAATTTATCATAGTCCACATAACAAGTTATATCAAAAGGTTTATCTGAAGAACGTAACGAAGACAGAAGAGCACTTGAGGGCAGGGAGTCTATATATTTTTAGCACCATAGTTTTAGTAACATAATCCCCGAGCATGGTCAACAGCACCTTAGAACGATATCCACGACCCAACACTAGCTCATCACATGCCTCTGGAGGCACACTACCCAAAACTTGCTCCTACATACTATGGGCCTTGTGAAGTCATTGAAAGACCTGGCTTAGTAGCACACAAATTGCACCTACCTCCTGCCAGAATTCACAATGTCTTTCATATTTCTCAGTTGAAAACAGCAGCGGGCGGTAGCTCCTGTCTTTGCCAACTCATGTTAAAACCAGAAGCCTCGTTGGGCATAACAAACTCTTCTCAGCCTCGGCTTAAAGCCATTGAACTTCTCATCAAATGAAAAGGGTTGCCTGATTTTGATGCTACTTTGGTGGACTATGATTCTATACTCCACTTATTACTTCCTTCCTTCCACCTTGAGGACAATTAAGTCGTCTGTTATTTACTGATTTCTTATTAAGTAAAATAATTATATGAAACAAGAAAGATGCTGTCAGAAAAAGTTTGTTAGGCTTATTCTGGATACTGTTCTTGAAGCTGGTATAGCTATTATAAATAAGAAGTGCTGTAATCAGGCGAAAATATCCAAAATAAAACAATGAGAGAAACACATTAGGAGAGAACTCAATCCTCTCAAACGATTTAGAGTTTTAATTGACTTGCTGATATAAATCAATAAAACTACTATCGGGTTACTCGTTTCATTTGCTTGATTACAGTTCCTAGTACCAGTTAAAATCTAATCCAATTCCATGATGACATGAATCGAAAATTATTGGAGCAAAATGACAGCACTTTTCGTACAGACACCCTATCATACACTTCTACTTCTAGCTACAAAACCACTTCTGGTACCGGTACCCAAGGCTGCACCTCCCTTCTACAACTTCCACTAGGGGATTACAGATGAGCAACATTAGAAATTAAAGATTCAAACTAAATGGATTAAGCTTGTTTTCCCTAGTACATGATTCAGTTTCACCATTTTCATGACGACTTTAGTAGAATAGTAGTAGTAGTAGTAGCCACCGGCAACAAAGTATATTATTTCCGCTTCTTTGTTTTTGGCTTGGCACTGATCTCTTCATCTCCTGAAGAGTCTTCAAGTGGTTCATCAGGAACATCAACTGGAGCATTGTTTTTGGTGATGTAGTCCTTTAGTATACTCATGCTTTCTTCTTTCATTGAAACTAATTGTTCTGAGAGACGGCCTGTGCTTTCACAAATTGTGTAGATCTCATCCCCAAAACGAAATGAGGCTTTGACATGGGATTGAAATTCCATTAATATTCGTCAAAATTCAGAAATCTGAGTAGAAGAATTCACAATCAAGAAAGTTAGATAAAATTAACCAAAGCACCAAGTTCAAAAAAAAAAAAAAAGTCGGTAGTCTATCTGTCAACCAATATTTTGGGCAAAAATTCACATTTCCTGAATTCAAGCACTCAACATCTGATGAAATAACAGCTCAAAGTGCTGGTAGGAGTTTAAGAACACAATTTACCAACAAAAATTAACTCTGCTAGTGTTTTGTCATGGATTAAGAGTTAGTTAAGACTGAAGCCAATCTTCTTTCTTTTACTGGCTTAGCCCGCCAAAGGGTAGTCCTTTTCTTAACTCCTAGTCTTATAGAGTGGGGGGGTTACTTTCTAACTCAGATTAGCCGGCGCATGAAATTACTTCAACTAAGATGATGGATGAGGTGAGAGCAAAGAGCACGGAGGATGGAAGATGTTGGGGACATTATCAAATTTGAAAATTTTAATATGATTGAGCCCAAGTATCGGTTTGCTACCGAAGGAGGCCGTACTCTTTTATTCCCATCTCAATGAAAGATTATCAAATCTTACTGAAGCGACACTCTATTCATTGCGTTAATTCTAGATCTAGTATGATGACATTAAGAGTAGTAATGAGTTCGAATGTTGGTGTCAAGAGAAAGGAGGAAGGTCAAGATAAGAATGTTGTTGTTTAGACCGTGGTTGATTATTTAAAACAGGGTAAAGAGGTAAAGGATTTCAATAAGGAGTCGAAAGATAAATGCAAAGAGGAATCGGTAATGGAGGCTTCGTGTGAGTCCCATGAATGGAGATGAGGATAATGCAGTAAGCAGTTGTGTTACATGTAGCCTCTGCCATGGGTACACAAAGTTCAAGAGGAAAAAACATTCAAGGTTTTCTATTGCAACAAGGAGAATGAAGATTCAATCCCGATCACATGTGAAGAATGGTCGTAGGAGGAAAAGGTTTTCTACTAGGCGCAACAAAAAGGGAAATGCACGGAAGTAATTGCTAAAAAGAGGTAGTGGGGAATATGAGGATTTTTTTCTCAATAAGAGTAGTAGGTGTCAGAGTTAGTTACAAGTGAGAGAAAGTAAGAGAGAAATGTCGTATTAAAAGGGAATGAGAGTTCTCAGTAGATTCATTCAGAAATTTGTGAGGAAATTACTTTGGGAGAGAAGGAAGGCCTCTCGAAAGCTCCCCTCTTATCTTTTGTATTTTGTGTTGACTCTTATTCCACTATCTTTTACAATCTGAGTTGCTGCCATTATTGGGTGTTTGCTCATAAAATCCGTATATTTGTTTCTTGTTGTGTTGATGTAATTGTACTAAGGTGGGAGTCTATTACAACTTGGTATCATAGCACTACCGTTTCTAGTGTGAAAAATGGCACCCCCTGCGTCTCCAAAGAGGCTTGATCAACTTGGTATCAAACCTCCATTGCTGATCATATCACAGCTTCACTGAACCTGGCCATGGAAGCTATTAAGCAAACCATAGCCGATCAGATCTCGAAAGGGATGGAGGAAGCTAGACGGAAAAGCAAAAAAGATCTAGAGCTAGCAAACTATTACCTGGAGGGAAGAATCGAACGGACTAGGAAAACATTGACGAAGTGATTTTGATCATCCGGCAAGATCAAATGAAATACTAGGAGGAGATTAGGGCAACCTTCGAGAATATTCAAACCCAGCAGAAGCAACGCCGATTGGAGTTAGACCCACGGGCGGGAAGTAACGGTCGAGGTCAGGGAGGAAACCGGGGAGAAGAAGTGGGTGAGGAGAGAGAAAGTCGAGAGGGAAGGAGACCGGAATTCTTGTCAGGAACTCAAGGGGAATTTCGAAGGGGAGGATCTGGCGGGGGGGGAAAGGAGGCGGTCCATACGGTGGAGGAAGTTGGAAGCACCAGAAGCTGGATATGCCGACCTTTGAGGGGACTGACAGGTCCGAAAAATTCTTTTTCTTCTATAGGTTGACGGAAACAGAAAAATTGGAGGCGGCGGTGGTAACCATGGAAGGAGATGTGTTCAGGTGGTATCAATGGGAAAACAAGAGGAACCCTATAGAGTCGTGGGAGAGACTAAAGGAATTTATTCTTCAG
Organism: Beta vulgaris subsp. vulgaris; assembly: GCF_026745355.1. Classification (NCBI taxonomy): domain Eukaryota; kingdom Viridiplantae; phylum Streptophyta; class Magnoliopsida; order Caryophyllales; family Amaranthaceae; genus Beta; species Beta vulgaris. Next base: position 35,082,974 of record NC_079203.1, on the reverse strand, counting down.
TTCCAACCGACCAATTGCAGTTCATTGCATGAACAATGGTTAGGGACCACCCAAACGACCAGCGTACTAGAGTACTGCCGGAGGTTTATTGAAATGGCTGCCACTCTTGACTGTATTGCTCCTCTTGACTGTATTCCACAAGCAATATTATTGGGTAAATTCATACATAGGTTAAAAGAAGAGATTCAATCTGAAATGAGGGTTTTTAACCCAATGACCCTAGAACAAGCCATGGATTTGGGCCTGAAAATTGAAGAGAGGAATCGGGTTGTAAGCACTAAAGGAGGGGGCTCCGATTCACATAAAACAGGAAACCTACTCCATTTACAATAGGCCCACTAGTACATGAACCCAAAGTGAACTTGGAGGAAGGATAAGTACGATTAGTGGGAAAAGTTCGGCTGCTAGCTAATTCTCCCATATCCTCCATTAGACCATTTGGTGAGATGAGAAGGCTGACTGAAAAAGAGTTACAGGAGAAGAAATCCAAGGGTCTGTGTTATCGTTGCGATGAAAGATATAACATCGGCCATCGTTGTCGGCGACGAGAATTGAGCGTGATGTTCATTGACGACTTGGACGATGTTACCGCGGAGAATGATTTTTCCATGGGAGAACCACCAGACTCACCCACTGAAGAGGCTATCCATCGAAATCTCACTCATTGGGTTGACAAAACCTAAAACCATGAAATTGTTGGGGCGGATTCATAACCAAGAAGTGGTCATAATCGATCTCGAGCTAACATAACTTCCTCTCATTAAGCACCATTGGTCACCAGGTTGCTAAGTCGATCGGGTTCGGAGTGTCCTTAGGTGACAGGCAAGCACTGAAGGAATGGGAATCTGTAAGGGGGTAATTTTACAGCTTAAAGGACGCATAGTAGTAGAAACTGATTTTTTATCGTTGGGTTTGGGTAATCGGTTCAGTGGTTGGAGACTCTTGGAACAGTAGTGAGCAATTGGAAAACACAGGAGATGAGTTTTGTTTTGAATGGGGAGCAGCATACTATCGAGGGTCACCCGTCCTTGACCCGTTCTCGAATCTCCCTCAAAGTTATGATTCGGGCTTTGCACAAAAAAGGGGGAGGATTATGGTTGGAGTTCAAGCGGCTAGAAGACGGGGGTGAGAGTGCTGAGAACAAACCAGATATTCAATAATTTTTGCAAGGGGTTTTAGGCGAATTTCAATGGGTGTTTGCTAAACCATTGGGACTTGCCACGAGTAAGAGGGCATAAACATGCCATAATGTTGAAAGAAGGAAGTAATCCACTGGGAGTCCGGCCTTATCGATACCTTCAATTCCAGAAGGACGAAATAGAGAGGCGAATCACGGAGATGTTGGCTGCCGGAATTATAAAGCCCTCTACTAGTCCCTTCTCTTTCCCGGTAATCCTTGTCAAAAAGAAAGACGGCTCATGGCATTTTTGTGTAGATTATCGCGCTTTGAACAAGGAAACAGACAAATACCCTATACCCGTCATTGATGTGTTGTTGGATGAGTTACATAAGGCTTCAATTTTTTCCAAGCTAGATTTAAAGGCGGGGTATCACCAAATCTTGGTGAATGAAGACGATACTCACAAAACAGCATTTCGAACTCACGGGGGGCACTATGAATTCCTTGTGATGCCCTTTGGACTCACAAATGCTCCGGCTACCTTTCAATCCCAAATGAACAAGGTATTTCGATATTTTTTACATTGTTTAATGTTTTTTTCGATGACATTCTTATTTACAATAAATCGGAAATTGAGCATGTGAGTCATTGGTGTCTGTGTTACGGGTCCTGGAGGAAAATCAGTTGTTTGCTAATATTAAAAAATGTGATTTTGGGCGATTGGAGGTGGCGTATTTAGGCCATGTTATTTCAAGTAAAGGGGTGGCAGTTGACAGGGATAAAGTCCAAGCCAAGCTCGAATGGGAAGAGCCCAAAACAATCCGTGAACTTAGGGGGTTCTTAGACCTTACGGGTTACTACCAGAAATTCATCAAACCAAATGCCCACTTTGCAAGACCATTAAGTGAGCAACTGAAGAAAGATTGTTTTGGGTGGACACAGGAAGCCATGGCATTTGTACAGTTGAAAAATGCTATGCTAGTGCTCCTGTGCTTGCTATGCCTAATTTTAGCAAACCTTTTGTGCTCGAAACTGATGCATCTGGATTCGACATCGCTGCTGTTTTGATGCAAGGACAGCAGCCCATTGCTTATTATAGCAAACATTTGGGACCCCGTGCTCTTGAAGTCGGTATATGAGAAGGAATTGATGGCGGTTTGTTTGGTGGTTCAAAAGTGGAGGCATTACTTGTTGGGGAATCATTTTGTAGTTCGTTCCGACCAACAAAGCCTTCGATAAATCATGCAACAAAGAGAGATAGGGGCTGATTTTCAAAAGTGGGTGAGTAAATTAATGGGGTACAACTTTCAAGTATAGTACAAACCGGGGTGCGCTAATCGGGTTGCGGATGCTTTATCCCGCAAAATTGTTGGTGAAGTGGAGTTAGGGGCTGTGATAACTATCGACAGCATTCATTAGAAGAGATTGGAGCACGAAGTAGCAGATAATCATTTCCTCCTTCAAATTCAACAAGAGATATTATCGGGGTCCAAGGAGCACCAACATTTTAATCCAGGGTAGATGCTAAACTCCTATTCAAAGGGAGTTATGTGATACCCTCCACGTCTTACATCATCCCCACTCTTCTCCAGGAGTATCATGATACACGAACGGGGGGGCTTATAGGGGAGTTCACAATATACCTTCGATTAGCATCCTAGTGGGCTCCTTCAACCCCTTCCTATGCCGTCCTTGATGTGGGATGACCTGAGTATGGACTCTATTAGGGGATTACCACCTTCTAAGGGGGTGGACACTTTCTTGGTAGTAGTGGATCGCCTATCAAAATATGCTCATTTTCTCACCTTACGTCACCCATTTACGGCTCTCACTGTGGCAGAGTTGTTTGTTAAGGAAGTGGTGCGATTGCATGGTTTTCCGACTTCTATTGTGTCGGATCGAGATCGTATATTCATGAGTATTTTTTTCGCCTTTATAGGACAGACCTTAAGAGGAGCACTGCTTATCATCAACAAACGGATGGTCAATCTGAGATCATCCGCAAGGGAGTAGAAACCTATCTATGTTGTTTTGTTGGAGACTTGGTGTAAATGGATTTCTTGGGCAGAATATCCATACAACACTTCCCCACACTTGTCCACAAAAATGTTACCCTTGTGTTGTATGGGCGAGATCCGCCACATGTCTCTCGGGTCACCAGGGGACACACACAACTGTTGATAGTTTGAAGGCTATGCTACAAGAGAGGGATGCAATACTTACGACTTGCACTACAATCTTACAAAGACCTAGCAACTTTTGAAATTAGCAGCAGATGAGAAACAAAGGGATGTGCAGTATCATCAGGTGGGAGATTTAGTGTTTCTCAAGTTATAGTCCTACCGCCAAAAATCCTTGGCCAAGCGGCCATATGAGAAGCTCGCTGCTCGCTTTTATGGCCCTTTCCCTATCATACAACGTATAGAAGCTGCTGCATACAAGCTGGAATCGCCTATCCATAGCAAGATCCATCCAGTCTTCCATATCTCCCAGCTCAAGAAAGCCGTGGGTGCTGCTCCTCTGCTTCCTACATGCTATGAACTGATATTTTAGGGGAGGGTAATTTAGGCATTATCTTAATGAGTAGCTTAAGGATAAGCTAGGTAGTTTTGTAAAGAAAATTACTCTATATATAGGGTGAATTAGAGAGAAGAAAGTATGTTGAAAATTGTTGAGAATATTAGAGAGCTTTTAAGAGTTCATTTGGGAGTGTGTCAAGTCACTCGAATACTTGGCAATCTATCTTTTATTTCTGTAGTTTCAGTTTATCAATCAAATCTTCATCTTCTTCCTCAATTTATGCATTTATTGGTGTCTAAGCTATGTTAATTCATAGCAAATGGTATCAGAGCAGTTCGATTCAGGGAAGTTAAGTGGCTGATTTTCGATTTCACACGCACAAAAAAAAAAATAAGGAAGAATGCAGCAGATAAAAAATCTGATCAGTGAGGGGTACACAGAAATCATGAGGAACTTGACTTCATGGTATCCAGATCTGGAGAAATTACAACACATCCGGTATGAGCTTCAACTCCCTCTATTTGATGGAAGAAATCCAGATGAATGGATTTGGGAGATGGAAGAGTACTTCCAACTTTTCTGGTTTAGCGAAGGGGAGAAGTTGAAGGCTGCGTGTGTTGGTCTTAAGGATGACGCGCTGAGATGGTTTGAAACGAAGCACCGGCGACGACCTTTCTTCCGGTGGGAGGATTTGAAGGAGCAAGTGATGAGGCATTTTTCTTTAACACTGGAGTTTTCACACTAGAGCTTAGCAAGGCTTGTGAAAAATCAAACTCATCTTCAAACTAAGGGTAGGACTGAATTTTCCATAGCGAGTTCTTATCTCAAAGAACACCTACAATCTCAACCACAAGGATTTGGGAAGCTGTTAGTGGAAATGGAGCAACCTGAATGGGAGGAGAGGAAGGGACAGCCAACTCCGGTGGAGGAAGAGAAAGTGGTGGAGGAAACAAAGGAAACTCATAACACCATTGTTGCCTTTCAAGCTTCCGGCGAGGAAGAAGTTGACGCGGAGGAAGAGGCTGCAAATGTGAAGAACAGTGGATCTGGAGATAAACAAGGAGAGTTCGGGTTGGTTGGGTGGTGGGTCTAGTCGACTTGTAAGAGACCAAACTCATGGACCATTTGAAAGAGGAGGTGCTGGAAATTGTGGTTCCGGTGGAGGTCCGGGCTTCGCCGGTAGAGTTGTAGGTGGTCATGCTGGTGGTTCAACCGGCGAAGAAGAGGAGTTTATTAAGGGTCACACAGATTCAAGCGCAGCTGGCAGTGACGTGGTAGGTGGTGCTATGCACCGGGAGCTTCAAGAAATTTTTCAGAAGATTCCAGAAATGGAGATTCAAAAAGAGGAGTATGGGAGAAGATTTGCTGAGTCATTGATCAGCTTGAGGAGAAAGCTAAATGTGGATGATGCAATTACTAAGGGCAATATTGTAAATTGTAATTACCCAAGAAAGCCACTGCGAGGCAGCCAGATTCACATGCTAGCAGCTACTATCTGTATAATTAATGAGATGGAGCCCACTTTGGAGACCCAAATTTCTGAACCCATTTTCCCTCCTCTCTACCTACCTAATCAACCCAACCCAGCTCTAGATGTCAACACTCCTTCTAACTTCATGCTTACACCAACTAGTGTGGAACACGTTTCTGGGCTACCACACTTAAATCGCAGCCCAATCATATTTAAACCCAAACTCTTTCCCAACTTGTCCAGTCCACAAACTCCCACCTTTCTGATTTTTTCTTCCACATCTAAATTCACTCCTCTAGAAAAAATTTCTACAACCAAACCATTCAAGACTGCTTTTACTTTCCTCAACCCACCCCCTTTCCATCTTATCTCTGAAAATCCCAATTTCAACCAATCTGTATTTCTACCCCATGACAACTTCAAGGCTAACTTTTTCTTAGCTACACTAACAGAGGAAGTACAAGGGCTCACCAATGAGGATTTTGAACGCCAGTGGAAGCCGGGCATCAATTTTCAACAAGACACTGTCAAGTACCGTCGAGGCCGAGAATTCAACGCTGATTACTATCCACCTTGAGGACAAGATGGAAGTTTGGGCAGCCAGTAGTGCTATGAACTGATATTTTAGGGGAGGGTAATTTAGGTATTATCTTAATGAGTAGCTCGGGGAATAAGCTAGGTAGTTTTGTTAAGAAAATTACTCTATATATAGGGTGAATTAGAGAGAAGAAAGTATGTTGAAAATTGTTGAGAATATTAGAGAGCTTTTAAGAGTTCATTTAGGAGTGTGTCAAGTCACTCGAATACTTGGCAATCTATCTTTTATTTCTGTAGTTTCAGTTTATCAATCAAATCTTCATCTTCTTCCTCAAGTTATGCATTTATTGGTGTCTAAGCTATGTTGATTCATAGCACTACACTTCCTCCACAACTTAATGCGGACTTGGAGATGCATACTGAGCCTGAGAACTTGATGTCAAAAAAGTGACTCGAGGCCAACATACTCACATGGAAGCATTGATTAAATGGAGAGGGTTGCCTGAATCTGAAGCTACTTGGGAGGAAGTTGCTGCGGTCCACCACAGGTTTCCTTGGTTCCACCTTCAGGACAAGGTGAATCTTTGGGGGGGAGGTAATGTAAGACCCCAATCCGCCACCCCTCTACTGACATATGCAAGGCGCAACAAAAAGGGAAATGCAGGGAAGTAATTGCTAAAAAGAGGTAGTGGGGAATATGAGGATTTTTCTCTAAATAAGAGTAGTGGGTGTCAGAGTTAGTTACAAGTGAGAGAAAGTTAGAGAGAAATTTTGATTAAAAGGGAATGAGAGTTCTCAGTAGATTCATTCAGAAATTTGTGAGGAAATTACTTTGGGAGAGATAGAGGGCCTCTCGAAAGCTCCCCACTTACCTTTTGTATTTTTTGTTGACTCTTATTCCACTATCTTATACAATCTGACTTGTTGTCATTATTGGGTGCTTGCTCATAAAATCCATATATCTGTTTCTTGTTGTGTTGATGTAATTGTACTAAAGAGGGAGTCCATTACATATGTCCACTGTTTGTTCATTATCTAATTGTTCTTCTGCATGCAGGTTAACCACGGGCAGGAAAAAGAAAGGATTTGATCCATCCACCAAGCTTCTACTATTGCCAAGGAAAAAGCGTCATTTAGATAGTAGTTGTCATATTTGTAGTACTAAGGCTAGTATTGATGACTCTAATAATGTTTTGCTGTGTAACAATTGTTGTGGTTCTAGCATCGTAACCCACAAAATGGCTTTACGTCACGAGTTGGGGTTAGTGTTGTTCTTTGCTTGTGTCTACTTATTGCGCAAAAAAAAAAAAAGACAGCTGGCGCAACGTCATGGTCAACAACACCTTTTTCTTATGCAGACTACAACTGTTATCTATCATTGTAATGAGTCATGACAAATGGAAATTACTACACTCAGCGTGGCTAGCTTATACAATGCATTCTCGTAAACTTTCCAACTTGAAGTTCGTGAATCAAATCAAAAAATAGCACTCATGTAAGAATAAGAAAGCCACAAATTCAATCTACCAACTGGCATAAAATCACAGATTTGACAATCCATTAATAGAATACAGAAATGCACACAAATCACAATCAAATATTCAAATCAAATCATTATCACTATCAGTTAGTTCAGACTAATGTTTAGTGTTAAGAATTTAAGATCTCCACTTCTGTTTTTGCCATTTTCACAACTGGACTCTTGTGTCAAGCCAGCCTAATGCAGAAAGGCGAGAAAATCCTGTCATCATTACTTAAATATATTTTTCTAACTGTTCTCCTCATGACCCCATCCTTCACCCCGACAGATTTATGATATTCACACCAATGCTCTACTCTAGTTCTTTTCCCAATCTCTTAGTTTTAGATGACCTCACAAGAATGATTAAGGATGATAATATGCATTGGTTTATACAAGTACTTGCTTGTGAAAATGGAAGTAAAGGACCCTAGAGTACTCAAAATGGAATTTTGGTGAGCCAAAAACAAAAGACTACAGATAGAGTGAACCACAAATTCAGGACCAACAGGAAAAACACAGACATTAAAGTCATGTTACAGATGTTAGAGGCATTAAAACATCAGTACTTGATATATCCTTGGATCTATTATTGAATGACAGTGGAAAAAGATTGCCGATATCAGACATTGCACAAAGAGCTGGATAAGAGGTATTGTCCAGCCAGCAAGACCAATACTAAGCTTGCACCAAGGGGCATCACCATACTACTATTAGGCACTCATTTTGTAGATGAATATGCAGTAATATGTGGACAGATATTAAGAATGGTTTGATATGAAATTGAGTGACAATGACATCCATGAATACCTACAACTACTATTAGGCATTAAACTGTTTTGTCAAAGGCAAAGGTCAGCATCTATCTTGAAAGATATTGGTGGCTAACTTCATAAACCAATATGGTCAGCAAGATCAATTAAATCAAATACTTGTGTATTGTAAAATGAAATGTTTTCAAATTATCTAAAAGTTGAACGACGTTTTCAAGCTACATTGTTAGAATTTCATAAGCATATAGCCAGGGACGGATATGGTATTTCACAGTGCCGGATCCACGATTTGATGGATTGGGGTACGCATAAAGTCATGTGTATTGGATTGAAGTTCGTTTGTTTTAACCACAATATTTCAAGGGAGCGAGAATGCGGGATTTAAAAAAAATCAAATGAAATTTTACAGTTGCATCCGACGAGTTTTCAAAAAGTCAATTCTAACCTTTTGTTGGGTTAGTAATACTCATATGTTTATATTTGTATGTCTTTTTAGCTTGGCCCATATCTTGTAATACTTAGAGGCACAAGTTCTAGGTTTTTGTTGCACTACAAAGACTGACCTTGTAATACATACAGCAGAGGACAATAATACACAAAAACGGAATTAACCCCAAAAACGTTCGACGACTGCCGCTGCAGTCGTGTCAGTGTCACTTTTATTTTTGATCTCCATTCTAGCATTTAAAATAATATCAACAATTAGATAAGGAATAAATTCCAATTTCCACAACTCACATTACATATAGGCCCTAATTCAATTCCACATTACACAACAATAGACAATTATTAATTCTGTAACTTATACTTACGAACAATAATTCATATTTAAACAATTTCACTTACAAAGCCACAAACTAACAACTTACTGATTGAAGGCGCCAGGAGCAGCAGGGGCGGCCGGAAGCAGCCAAGAAATTTGGGTTTCTAATTTTGGTGAGGAGAGAGAATAGAAAATTTAGATGGAGCCTCCAATACAACGCAATTTGTGTACTCTCTCGTTATTTTCTGATTGGCTTTCACAAAACTAACGGTGGTAATAGTTTTTATTTTCAACCGCGCGTGTTGTGTGTGGCCGTGCGACACGTGTCTGTCCGCCAATCATTTCATTCTTAAAAGGTTATATTTCACTCGTTTTTCATCTGAACTAGTATTTAGGCCCGGGCGATGCCTCGGGGTTTTTCTGTGCTACAATTTAGTAGTAGTTAAATAAGTCATCTCATACTCATTTAAAAAGTTATGTCATTCATTATATGGACTTTGAAAGTTCTCTTTTTATACATCATCATTAATTTTGATTAGATAAGCAATAATAGTATAGTGGAGTGATGGTTGTATCTCTTTCCTTCATACTTGAGGTTGTGGGTTCGAATGTTCACGTATGCTTTTTTTTTTTTTTTTACTATATGAGAAAGACGTGGATAGAATATTACTTAATAAGGGATGGTGACACATAGCACATATACGTTCTAAAAAACGCTTCTCAATATATTAAACGTGGATGCGACCTAGGCTAAATTTTGTTTATAATATTACTGTAAATATATAAGGGTAGTACTGTAGTGGTCATACATAATTAAATTTTAATGAACATGCAAATTTATTTATTTTTAAGGATGCAAGGGATATGTTTAATAACATTAACTAATTACAACACATATTTGTAATTTTGTGGAAACATGGATCACTAAGAGATGTTAGATTAGATGGTGATTCGTTGAAAACCCTTACATAAGGTCAGGGGTTCGAGCCCAGGCTTCAGCATATTTATTTTTTAAATAATGACCACTTGACTTTGTTGGTTAACAGATACGTGGCAAAATTCTAGTGGCAGGAGGAGGGTGCCACGTGGCGCATAGACGTTGTTCCGCACGTCTTTTAATATATTTGTATAGATTGAGTTTTTGACTTTGGAAAGATATTGACTCAAATGTTCATCTCTAACCTGTAATTTTTCAAAAATATTGAGTGTATTGTGATATATGACTTTTGAAGTTGACCTTTGTGCACAAATATTTATCAACACATGGAGTTACTCTTATAAGCAAATGAAGTTATATGTATGAATATATGGTTACTGTTAACAGGAATACTTATCTGTTAGAAATAGTAATCTAGAAAAATCTAGTGTAAAAATCAAGATGAATTCTAGAGTTATCTAAACAAATATCTATTGTAATTAAGACATATTACAGAAGAATCTAGAATAATTTAGCATCAGATATTATTAGATCATATAAGATTAGTGTAGAATATTGTAGATTAAGATATATCACTCCTATAAATATGTGTTAGCATTGTACATAGGAGTTGGGAGTCATATGTGTACTTCCTACCACATTCATAAGCAGGAGTTCTCTTATGAAATCTTGCATATCACATATCATATGTATCTCTCCCAAGTTTGTAACAATTATTCCAATCAATGAAAATTCATAAATTAATTATAAGTTGGTCCATTAACCTTCCGCATGCGCCTATCAAAAATTTCTATCATTATCATATGTATATATATATATATATGTATATATGTACACATCTCTTCCGTCCACGTGTCAAGTGCAAATGAGTTTTCTGCCACGTCAGCACATCCTATTTCTTGGCAAGTGGCAACATGGTTGCTATGGGCATTGAACTCATCATATAATTGCCGTGCAAATCTCACCAAATCATGCCTAATCAGTTCCATGATTATTGCCAAGTTCGGTAAATTTTTAATGCTATGTTTAATTGTCGCTTTAATCTAGATATTTTTTAAATGCTATTTTTTTTAATGCATCAATTAAAATCCCCTAAATTCGGTAAATTTATAATTTAATCTACCCATTAAAATTACTTGATCTATGCAAATATAATCACCACTACATAGTCTATAATAAAATCATCATTTTTGAAGGAGAGTGTCAAACATAAAATCCTAATTATTTTTAAGGAGAGTGTCAAACATAAAATTATAATTATTTTATAGGATCAATCGATGCATGATTTACATTTATAAAGATTTCACCCACCTCCTATAAAACTGATCATAACCATTAGATAAATTCAAACATCTGCCAATGATTTACATTTAGTACTTTCTTTCAAACCTCTAGAACTCGCAAAAATTGAAGAGAGAGAAAGCAATAAGTTTTGTTGTTAAAAAAATTTGAAAGCAAACTCTTCTCCATGTCATATATTCATAATGAGTAAAGAGAAAACAACCCAGCAAGATTGAAACCAAACACATAATTTTAAAAAAAATGAACTCACAAAATTGAGATAATGTAATAGGTTTTGTTGTTTAAATCTTTTGAGCTAAAATCAAGTAAAAAGATGAGTTGATCCAAGAGAACTGAAGAGAGAAGGTTAGAGATATTTGGGTTCATAAGAGAAATTAGAACAAAAGAAGAGAAGAGAGAAACTGGCGATTTTGAACCGAGAGGGAAGAATAAGTTTAAAGCGAGAGATTGACGATCTGGAATTTTGCAACAATAATCATACCCATGAGCCATGGAGGCAGAGGAAAGGAGGAAGAAGGCAGAAGACAGAGGGCGCCTAGAGATTGAAAATTGATAGCCCTTGACATATGGTCTTCAATCTTCATACTATATTTTAATTTCCCCGTTTTCTTTTGGCAGCTCTTCATTGTCTTTATTTTCAACTTTTAGAGTACTTTTAGTTGCATCAAATATTATTCCTCGGAAAAAAAAAAAAAACAGTTGCATCAATATTAAAATTGAAGGTTTTTAACATTGATATTAATTGAGACTAAGGCTTGTTCTTCCCAACTTATTTTCAGTTTAGTTTAGTTCAGTTCAATTCCAATCAGTTCAGTTCAGGTATAATCAATTCAATTTAGTTCAGTTCAGTTTCTAATTTATTTATTATCATTACTATTAGTCAAGTTAATTTGATTTAGTTCAGTTCAATTTAGTTGCAGTCAATTCAGTTCAATTCAGTTCTGTTTAGTTGCAATCACTTCAGTTCAATTCATTTTAGTTCGATTTAGTTGTTTTATACGGAAGAGAACACACCCTTAGTCATAGGTTTTGATTTATAATGTAGACAATTTATTTTGGAGTTGCAGGATAGATAATTTTCACAACTTTTTATATTGCTTAATTATTACTCCAATAGAGTGTATTATTATTAGATATTATAGTAGTATATAATAATTATCTTTACGTGTTATTTGTCTACATTAATAATGTACGGGTAGCAATTAGTTCAAGTTGGGTTAATTTCCAGTTCACCTGATTTCTGTTTTGGGTCACTTACCCCTAACCCAAACCTGACTTGATTATGATTCCAGGTCGAAAATCAAAATTTGAACCCGACCTTTTCGGTTTCAGGTTGATCCGAAACCAACCCAAAATGACCTGACTTGAAATTTAATCATTGCAATAATTCAACACATTGAGTGCGTCTTGAATTCAAATGTGAACTTAATCAAATTTAGAAGATTCAAGAAACATGTTTGGTCTAATACAAGTTAGATAAACATAAAATAGGTTATAAAAATTACAAAAATAAGGTTTATTTCAGGTTGACCTGACTTGAATTTGACCCCACTTTTAAATCAGATTATTCGGGTTGTTTTAAGGTTCAAAAATTCAACCTGAGCCTAACCCATTATTTGTTTTGGTCGGATTGGGCCGACCCTTTTTTATTTCAAGTCGAAAATTTTAACCCAAACCCGAAATTTTCAGATTAGGTTGAAGTCGGGTTATCATATTGGGTCCGCCTTAATTTTGACAGCCCTAATGAAAAGATTATATCATGAAATACAAAATTTATAATTTATAGTCTTTCAATTTTAAATGTAGTCATTCCAATAATTTTAGTATAAAAAAATATATTTAAGAACTAGAAAAAACTCATGTGCATTATGCACGGGTCAAGATAATCTTAATGTAAATTATTTCTCAAATAGTGAAGATATAAATTATTTCGCAAGTCAATAATATTTTATTTCTCATTTATGTTTTTCTTAAATTATTTCAATAGTTAGTTGTGTATGATCACTTCATGATTCTAATGTAAATATCACAAAATATTAATTTTCTAAATTGAAATATTTTGGGTTTTTATGTTTTTTCTTAGATATATGTTATTAATATTAATTATCATCATATATTTTGCTGACCCGCAAATGAAAACCATGCTATCTGGGGGGGATAGACATTTTTTTCATATGTAACGATATTGATATAAACAATTAGATTCACTTTAAGTAAATTTATGTGAGCTTAAAGTGAGTTTGAGACAAGTTTGACCACTAAATGTTAGTTAAAGTTGATTAAATTAAACTAAGCGATGTATGTGCTTTTAACTTAGTACCATTTGATCATTTATATGGATAATAATAACAATAATACTGATTATTATAGATAATTTATATTTCATTATAGTGCATCGCATGGGTTGTATGCCAATTTTAGACTATTCTTAATACAATATCATATCATTTTAGATAACAAGCCCATTTAGTTCTTTTGTGTTAAGGTTAAACCCATTTTAGACTATTAACATTACAAGATCATAATATTGTGTAAGATATTTCTATATTCAATTCTTAGATATATATTAGAAGAATATAAAATTTATACATTACAACATATATTTCAATCATATATTACAATATAAATGAAATTAATGGTCTATTTGATAAGATGAGTTACAGGTTATTTTTCTAATAAACTAAATTAAAAAATATATTTTTCTCTTTAATTTTTTTTTTATTAATTTACATTTACTATACAGGGTAAATTATAATGTCACTACTTTATTTAGGCCTTACAAAAGCTAACTCAATACGAAATACGACCCGAACCTAACCCAAAATAAGCGGGTTAGGGTTGGAACGTTACTTTGACTGATTTTCTAACCCATTGATTAAACAGGTTAGGTTGAGGTTGACATTTTCGTCTCGAAATAGACATGCTTTGACTTTATTAACTTACGAATATGTAGAAAATTCTCGAAAAATATATTGGTAAATCTAAAATTTGGTTAAAAAAGTAAATATTGCTAAAATAGGTCATAATTATTATAAGAAATATTAAACATGTATACTTTCAACACTGAATTCTCTCATATATACTCCCTCTATTTTTTTTATCTTTCTCACTTGGAATCTTGGCACTATTCATACTTAGAGAGAATCTTCTCAATTTTTTTCAATTTATAAGAAAACATATAGTCATGTGGAGTCTTGTTTGATTCGTCTCGATTAGTACATTATTGATATTCAATCGTTATAATTTTTACTAATATATAATGAAAGATATTTAAGTTCAAAGAGGTGCATTGGGAGACGCGCACAGGAAAGTGAGAATGATAAAAAACAGAGGGAGTACTATTCAGTAAATAATTAATTTTTTGTATAATAAAATTATGATTAAATGGGTTAAACGGGTAATTCGTTTATTAAAATAGGTCGGGTTAGGGTTGAGTATTTCAACCTGTTTATTAAATGTTTAGTAAACCCGAATGCGAATCCAACCCAACCTGAACCTCTTGCCAGCCCAACTTGGGTTTCCTACTCTACTTTTATGTTTATACTATTTCATTACATATTTACAAATATATACACCATGATTTCAAGGGACGTATTATATAATTTTAAATATGTATTGTCATATCAAGAGTTAATAGCAAAAAGGGTTTGAAAAACATTAATAGCTGATAAAGAACGTGAAAACTCAAATGTTACCACAAATGTATAGTACAAAGACGTGGTTCAAAATGTTTTTACAATACTCTTATTATTACTGTTATTTAATCATTTAAATGTGTTGTTCATCCACTTCGTTGAGATACAGGGTTTTTTCGTGTTTCCTCTTCAACAAATGCTACATGCAGACTTGCAATGTTTTACCATATATAACATAATATATACACATATCATATTTGATATACAGAATTAAACCAAAAAAAAATTTCCCGTGCATTTTTGCACGGGTGGAAAACTAGTTTTACTCTTATGAACGAAGGAGGTTAATTATTTGTATGAATAAATGGGGTTACTTTTGTGAACAATTGAGGTTACTCCTATGATTAACTATGATTGTCATATGAATAAATGAGGTTACTTATGTGAACAAACGAGGTTACCCGTATGAATAAATGAGTTTACTTTTGTGAATAATTGAGGTTACTCATATGATTAAATAGGATTGTCATATGATTAAGTGAGGTTACTTGTATGAAGAAATGGAGTTACCTTTGTGAACAATTGGGGTTACTCGCCCGATTAATTAGAATCGACGTATGATTAAGAGATGTTACTCGTATGAGTTAATTAGGTTACTCGTATTGACAAATGATGGTTGTTTGGTGAACATTTTTTGTTACTCGTACGAATAGATAAGGTTACTCGTATTGAAAAATGGGGGTTACTTTTGTAAACAATTGGGGTTACTGATATGAATAAATGAGCTTACTAGTATGAATAAATGAGCTTACTCATAAAATTGAACTAGATTGTTTGTATGATCAAAATAGGTTACTTATATGATTAAATAAGATTACTCCAAAAACTAAATGAAGTTGCTATTAAAAAATAAATGAGGTTACCTATATAATATTATAAGGTCTCTTTAAAAAAAAAAAAATAAGGTTACATGTAACAACATAAGTCGTTACTCTTATAAACAAAATGGAGTTGCTTATGTGAACAAAATGGGGGTTACTCATATGATTAAAGATTAATTGATATGAATAATCCCACCTTTCAGCGGTCTTTTCAAAATGGTCCAACCTTTGGAAAATCTGAAAATAATCCTATATTTTCACCTTATCTTCTTAAAACAGTCCATTTCCTAGGGTTACCTAGTACTGTAGGTTAAAAAAGCACGTACTTCATATTACCTAACTAATTTAACTTTTTTACTGTTAAAAAAACACCCCCCACTTCTTTACCAATTCTTCCTTAATTCATCCCTTTTCTCAACTAAAACCCTCCATCCCCCTCTCCTCTGCGAAAAATCTAAGATCACCAAACATGGCTAGGGGGTAGGTACAACTTCAATGATTCCAACTCTTCTTCCAACAGCTAGGACATCAATTTCTCCTCTGAAGTGCAAGCACAATTTACCCGCTGTTATGAGGATCTGCAAAAAAGGAGGTAACACTGGTAATGCTTTTGACGGTTGCCCTTTATGGCTAGTAAGCAAATTCTTAAACTTTCCAATTTTATTTGATTGGGTGGGGTTTTGATTATTTTGGTACAATTAGATTTGTTTGGATGGGCTGTAATTGGGTGGGTTCGATTATTTTGGTGGGTTGTAATTGGGTGGGTTCGATTATTTTGGTACAATTTGAGAAAGTGGGTGGGTTCGATTAATTTGGTACAAATTGAGAAGATTGGGTGGGTTCAATTATTTTGATGTCAATTTTGTCTCTCTCCAAACATGATCATGATTGCCATTTTTTCAAATGGGATATAAAGAGTTGAGGAAGAGTGAATTGCCCAAATACTTGTTCAACGCAACTTGATGATCTGAATTTTCAGATATTTGAAAAAGACACTATCATTTCAGAGCTTGAATTTGAGAAGACAATGTTTTAGGAAACAATCAAGACTTTGAAGAAGAAAAATGAGGAGGTGAAAGTGGAAGCTGCACAAATGAGAATTGAGCTTCACCAAATGCGTGAGAAGTTGTTCAATTGTAAAAGCTATGACAAGAATTTAACTATGTCAATCATTGTTATCTGGGTTTTATTTGGCATGATTATATACATATTGAAGTAGTTATTTGGTTAATGAAGTAGTATACCTAAACAATGATGTATTTGCACATCTTGCACTCTTCATGAGTGGTATTAATGAAATTCTAGACTGGCTATGCTATCACTATTAAGCTACAAATTTACATTTAAAACTTGTCTTATATTAACAAGAGTTATAATATTATGTGTGGACAGTAACCACAACTACAAGAACTTTCCAATAATGTCATTACAAGCACATAAACTCAGTTGATGCAAAAACACTCCAATAACAATGTTATTACAAACAAAAAAATTCCAAATTGAAACTCTAATTGAAGTGAGGAGTGGATGATGAAGCTTGGCTGGCCAATGGACCTCCTGAAGGTGTCATTGAGCACTGGGTAACATGCCTAGGACTTCGACTTGATCCAGGTGCCTACAAAAAAAATCCATGCAAGGAAGTTGTTAGTAACCTAGCTTTTGCAATGTTTCTGTGTGCACAAAGATGTGGGAGCTCACGTTTGTCATGGTTGCCCCATCACTTGAAATAAAACCCCAACTCCAACTGGTATGTGTCAAACCAAACAACATAGGAAGGTGTGAAAATTTTGAACTTTTAGGGTACACAACTCCACTTTAGGCAAGTGAGAAGACTTACATTGTTAATCTTCCTACCCATGTACCTCTTGTTGCAGTACCCCTCCTCCCTGTGCCTCTTCCTCCCTTGGCTGTGCTGCCTCCCCGTGTACCTCCCCTACTTGTGTTTCCTCCCCTTGTACTTCTTCCTCTACTTCCCAACCCTCCTCTGATAGTTCTACCACCCCTGCCCAACATAGTTGGTTGAGATGTGGCTATCAAATGAGCACCATCAGTGTGTATACTTGCTTGAGGTTCCTGCATATCATTTCTTGGTCTTCCTTTGGCTTTTTTTACAGGAGGTTGGGAAGCCTCTGTGACATCTCTTTGTGGACACCTTCTCTTATTATCTCCCTTGGTCTTGCAAAGACTACAAGTCATCTCCATACCATGTTTTGTCAGCTTGCCTGGTCTTTTAGGATCCTCAAATAGCCCTTTGATTCTGTTTTTTCTAGGCCTCCCTAGGCTAATTTTTATTGGCGGGGGATCCAAGGGATATTCAATTCTGGGCCAATGTCTCTCACCTCCACATGGAGGAATTGAACCAAAGTATACTTTGAGGTACACATCTCTCATATAACATTGATCTACAAATTCCTAAGCCTCCTTATCATAGAAGAATATGACATCTATTGCATCACAACATGGATACACACACATGTCCCACTTTCTACATGTGCATGTCCTAGCTTCCAAATTAACTGTAAGATTGTCCAAAAAGTAATTAACTTGAAACAGATGCTCATTAGATGGCAACACCTCACAGTCGTTGGCTGCCTTTTCTTTTTCCTTCTCTCTTCACTTTTATCCGAGGACATATGTCTGAACTAGACTTTTCCATCTCCTGCCTTTTCAAAACCAACCTCTGCATTAAGTGTGCTCTTATATCTTCTAACATATATATGAGGTGTTTTCTCCTAGCATTAATGATGTAGCCATTATAGGTTTCTACTAGGTTGCTAGTTATGGTGTCAGATTTGGGTTTTGTACTCATGAATGCCCTACAAAAAACTTTTGATTATATATAGCTTTTGAATCCTTAGGTTACTGCTTCATCAAGTTTTTCCAAATTCTCTAAAGGATCATTATAATTTGCCTTATTGAAGGCTTTCACAATCTTCCAAAACTTCAATTTCATTTCATCTCCTCTATATGTTTTATGCCAATGTGAAAAAATGTGCCTAACAATACACAATGTCTATGTTCAGCTTGTGGCAGAATTGTACCAACAACATGTAAGATAACCTTTGCAAAATAAAAAATTAAACAATTACTTTAACAAACTAAACATAGAACACATTACAACTTGTAACCTGGTGCTAATCAGACACAATAGTCATTGTCTATAAGTTGTAATGTGAATATACCTGGTGCTAATCAGACACAATAATCATGTCTTCACCTTGCCGAAGCCCCAAGCTTTCTTGAAGATGTATCAAAAACCATTCATAGCTGGAGTTGTTTTCCCCTTCAACAATAGCCCAAGCTATTGCAAACATTTGGTCATTACCATCTCTGCCAACAGCAATCAACTGACCACCAAGGAAATTTTTGAGGAAGCAGGCATCCACACAAATCACCCTTCTGCATCCCTCTTTCCAGCCCCTCTGTAGCCCTTCAAAACACACATAAAGTCTCTGGAATACTGGTGGGGACTTGCTATTTCGATCAGTGCACAAGTCCAAATGAATTCCTGGACTAAACAGCTTCAGAGCTTGCATATATCTTTCTAATTTTTGGTAATGCTCCTGCATAGACCCATGGACCATTGTATGGGGATAATAATTGACTTTATATGCAAAGTCTCTTTTGATAATGACCCTAAAAGCTCTTCTCACTGTCTCTATTACCTCCTTAGCTGGCTAATGTGGCCTAGCTTTGAAAACTTCCAAGAATTGCCCAGCTAACCAGATGGACTTCAATTGCATATTTTTCTTCATTGTCCTATTGCACTTGTGCTCACTGGCAACAATCTTCACAACATAGGTTGCTATCCTAAAATCCCAAGATGCATATAATTTGAAGGGGCAACCACTGTCACAAAGCACCCCAAGCCTTTGTTGCCTCCTCATCATTAGCATTACCTTGTGTAGATGCATGTGCTTGCTCTCTTAACCTACCTTCAGCAGCTTCCCTTTGCAGTTGCCTTGCAAGTTCTAGAAGCTTAAGATTGCATCCCCTTACTTTCTCTCTTGATGCCAAACACTCATCATCACTTGTGTCATCTAGTTCACTATCATTCAGTTCATCTTCTGAACCAGCCAAATCATCTTCTTCCTCCTTTTCTAATTCAGCACCACTCCTCTCTTCATGACCCTCCTCAAAATCACCCTTCACTGCTTCATCATCACCTTCAAAATCATCTTCTACTGGGATATACTCCTCATCACCAGTTGCTTCATCTTCTTCTAAGCCCTCACTGTTTATTAGTTGATCTAGGTTAAGAGGACTGGCAAGCCTACGATTTACCCACTCATAATTAGTTGGAACCTTGGTTTTAATAACAGGACGGCTATTAGTTTTCTGTTTGGCAATATGCTTAGCTTTTTTACAGGAGGTGTTTTAGGGTTTGGATCAATGTGCAAGGGAGGTGTAACTGCTGGAGGGTTATTTTCTATATTTAATGTGGCTAGTAGGATTACTTTTGGTAAAGAAGCTGAGCTGGCAGGTTCTTTGCTGTTGTCAACAAGCTTATGTGGCAATGTACTTGGAATATTGCTTGCTTGTGTCACTGTAGGGCCCCTGATGGGAGTCAGCTTTTGTGGCCTTGTCTTCACCTCTCTTATAGGGGGGTTTGTCTCTATGTTAACAGAGGTTTGGGTACTACCACACTCCAAGGAAAGTGGAATAACAACAGGCTCATCCACAGTATGTACAACATATAAGTCCAAAGTCCTATTTTTGACAACAATTTCAGTCATCACCCTTACCTCATCATCATTATATACCTTCCTTAGTCCTTTATCTAATTTTTGTCCAAGCATCAAGTACCATGTCTCACTAATTTTTGTGGGTTGACCACACTTCGTGGCCAATTCTTCCAACCAAAACCAGCAAAGCTCATCAGGGTCCACATCAAAAGTTCTACCCTGCCCCCCCTATACATTCAGTCTCATTTTTCTTGTTGGTACTGAAACACCCACCATGCCAAAAACGTAACGTAACATTGGACATCAACATAGCATCAAACGTAACAAGTGCATAAACATGTAATAGAGGAATTATTTTCAGATTAAGAACAAAATACTCTAAATCCCTAAAAATCAAATTAACACATCAATACAAAATTCAAAATTTTCAAGATATCAAGCACAAATCAAACAAATCAATGAAGCAAAACAAAGAAAATAAAGGGTTCGGGTTCGAAAAAATTTCTTAGCGTCTGTAGCACGCGTGATTTTGCCCCACACAAGTTCGCCTCACCACCTCCTCCACTCCACAAATTCGTAAAGTAAGAAAATCAAACTGCCGCAGGGATTTTAGATTTTCCTTTAAAAGCAAAAGTTTGGGAACGCGAAGAATTTTCTTTCGTCAGGTGTTAATGGAGGTACAGAGGTTAGGTGGTGTAAGTTAATGCAATTAATAAAATATTTTGGAGGGAAGATAATTTTACTTCAATGTGACCGGTTCAGTAGGTAATTCTAGGAAATGGACTGTTCTAAGAAGATAAGGTGAAAAAGTAGGATTATTTTTAGATTTTCCAAAGGTTGGACCATTTTGAGAAGACCGCTAAAAGATGAAATTATTCCTATTAATTAATCCTATTATTAAATGGAGATACTGGTATGAATCAATAATGCGGTTATTGATATGAACAAATGAGGTTACTCATAAGGTTAAAGTAGGTTACTCATATGACTAAAACATGTTACTAACCTTCAAATGTACATGTATGTATGTTTATACATATGTGTATATATATATATATATATATATATATATATATATATATATATATATATATATATATATATATATATATATATATATATATATATATATATATACATATGTATATATATATATATATATATATACATATGTATATATATATATATATACATATGTATATATTATATATATATATACATATGTATATATATATAATATATATACATATGTGTATATATATATATATATATACATATGTGTATATATATATATATATATACATATGTGTATATATGTATATATATATATATATATATATACACATATGTATATATATATATATACATATGTATATATATATATACATATGTATATATATATATATACATATGTATATATATATATATACATATGTATATATATATATATACATATGTATATATATATATATATCTGTGTGTGTGTGTGTGTGTAAAGCGCAACAAATTGCGTAAAAAGAGTAAGCCAAATGTAGCAAACTCGTGAACTTGTGAGTTCATGACATTTGGCTTACTCATTTTACGCAATTTGTTGCGATTATTAAGTGTCATGTCATTTAAAAAAAAAAAATAGAGATACAAAGTAATTAAAATAGATGTATAGGGCTTAGTTTAAGAAAAAATAAAGTTGCGTTCACAATGAAAAAGTTAAATATGATAAATCGATTATGACTTTTAATATATAGTTTCAAAAATCATAATTTTTGCACCATTAAAAAGTGTTTAAAAACTACATTAAAGTAAGATTCATTTATACTACATCTAAATTTTAATATTAAAGTAACACATAAAGCAAATATTGACTACACTAACGCATTAAAGTAACAAATTGCAACTATAATTAGAAATTCAATTAGAATTAGGATTTTTCTATAAAACTTATTCATGTTAGAAGTAGAATATTTAGGATATGCGAAAAATTTAAAATTTTACCTCTTCTCTACAAAAAGAACAAGCATTTGCCATGCTATCAAATACTAGTATATATATAAATTGTCACCGGACAAAGTTCTACCTAAATCCCTAGCAAATTGTTTTATTATATATGGTCCACAAATTTGTTTTTTGTTTCAAGTTATTCAATGTAATGGGGAAAAAATAAAGTAGCTATTAGAAACATGGTTGACATGATAATAGGAAAAAGGCCTTATATATGTATAAAGAAATGAAACATAAAATATCTTGAAAATTTGTCAACTTTCTTAGAGACTATTGCATTATGTGCAAGTATTGGCCGATAGTGTCCTCAAATTACCGAGTTTATTAGTAACGTTAGTAACAAAGTATTGCATTCTTCGTTCTTTGTTATGGCACTTCTTTCTCTTTATCAAACTAGCAAACAGGAATTGAAGTTCCACACCGTTACTCTCCCCCCAAAAAGGTTATATATGTAAGGTTATAGAAATACTATTCAATCTCTACCTAAACCTCTACTTGCTACGACAACAACTATGTTACAAAACATTTATTTCATTTCTAAGTAGTATTTTGACCTAATCCGACCTTTAATCGTACCTAAAATGGTAGTGCCAAACAGGACCCTAACTTATTCCCAACTTTTTTTTTGTTTGCTTCTTTTTAGAATTGGGGTACAGCTGTACCGAACATACCCCTTGGATATGTGGTCCCTTTATTCCAAACAATAGTTCCCCTTTCTTCTCGTACGATCTCCAATACATATTTTTGACCATCAATATTTTTACTTACATATTAATAAAAATTTTAAAAGTTGATATTATATATAAAATTAAACATTGAGACGAATCTAACAAGATCTCGCAGGAGTTTTTTTTTTTTTACATAATCAATGAGAATTTCTGGTCAAAAGTTGTAAAGTTTGACCATAAGCAATTGAAATGGGAACTATGTTTGGGACAGAGGAAGTATTTTTCTTATCTTAACCATTTTCTTTTGCACAATTTTCAATGCAGATGTTTGATAAAAACATCTTTTATTATATATTACTACAAATTATGAAAAGTTCATTGAAATAATTCTAGCATGATATATTCCTAATATAGTAATAGTTTCTAAACTTTCATTTGATTATTCTAAGTAGTTAATATACAAAAGTTATAAAGGTAGTCACTAGTGGAAAAATGAAGAAGGGCTGCGCTGAAAATGGCATGTAGGGCTGCGCTTTTTGACAGCAACCCTTTCAATAGCAGCCCTTCACTTTTCAAGTAGGGCTGCGCTTGTAAAGCGCAACCTTCACAACGAAGGACTGCGCTGTTTACTAAAAAGCGCAACCCTTCTAAGCTTGAAGGGCAGCAGCCTTCAGGAGCCCTCCTTCTTAGAAAGGCCGCGCTTGTTGAAAAAGCGCAGCCCTTCTAAGAAGAAGGGTTGCGCTAGTTTCAACTAGCGCAACCCTTTTGCTTAGAAGGCTGCGCTAGTTCAAAAAGCGCAGCCCTTCTAAGAAGAAGGGCTGCGCTTTTTGTAAACTAGCGCAACCCTTTTTCTAAATTTTTTTTTGAATTTAATTACCCCTGCAGCCTGCACACAGCAGCCCTCCCCTCCCCTCCCTGCCCTGCCCCTGCTCCTGTACACAGCAGCCCTCCCAGCACCCACCCCCACTACCCCCCCTCCCAGCCCCCACCCCCACTGTACCCACCCCCACCCACAGCCTCTGCCCACCCCCTCCCACCCCCAGCCCCCCTACCCAGCCACCCAGCAGCCCCTACCACCCCACCCCACCCCCACCCCACCACCCCACCCCACCCACCCCCACCCAAAACCTCCCTTGGACAAAAAAAAAATGCAAATTGCAATACGACAATATATGACAAGTGGAGAAAGGTAATAATTAACTTCAAATATATTTATAATGTAAAAAGTGTACATAGAATTGATAGAAACTAGTACATTCGAGCTAAAATGTCATCTTATGCAATCATCGGTAATGTGGGACGCCAACTTATCCCGAACTTCATCTATTTTTTCTTTGGTGAAGTTCCTCAAACGTGGTGTGGAATTCGCATAAACCTTGCAAAACAACCAAGGAATAAACACATATATAAGAATTCAATCATTTTACCGTAGTTAGTACTTCTAAAAATGACATATACCTTCCCGAAATTCAATCAAAATCAAATGCAAGCCTAAAAATCGTCACACTAGTTATAATATATCTCATATAATCATGTTCAAAAAAAATTTGGGGTTAAATGACTTGATAAGTACATTTTGGGAGCGAAAAGGCCAAAATAGGCCGGAAATGACCTTTTCGTTCCCGAAATGCAACCAACAACAAATGTAAGCCTAAGAATATACATACCAGTTATATTATGCCTCATATAATCATGTTCAAAGAGAATTTGGGGTGAAATCACTTCATAAGTACATTTTGGGAGCGAAAAGGCCAAAATAGGCCGGAAATGGCCTTTTCGTTCCCGAAATGCAACCAACAACAATTGGAAACCTATAAGTTACATACATTTTGAAGATCACCAACATGTTTGCAACGGTTGACGATATCGAGCATGAACCTCATGACGTAATACCCACACGCACGTCCACCTACTTGTACTAGACACTAAAATTCACCAAAGGATGCAATAAATGACATGTTAGATGTGTATTATGTGTTTCTATAAAAGGATGCAAAAAATTACTCATGTTACCTCGACTAAATGCCAAACAGGAGGTTTTGGTTGTCGAAGTCCAGATGCAATAACCCTCTTCATCACACTACATCAATACATTATTATAAGATTAGAGGTTTTAATATTAATAAGTGTGCATATATTGAGTTTCGATTAGGCTACCTATTTAACAATGATCTGACTAGTAAGGACCGCAGTGTTTCTTTACGCAAAGAATCAAAGTGGTAGACTTCGTTACGTGGCAAACATATTGCAATCAGTGTCCAATGGTTCCTACAACAATAAAAAGTATTATTATCGTAGAACAACTAATAGGTCAATTTAATTAAAGTAAAAAGTGAGTTTAAGAAGCATAGATTCAATGTAAGGAAGAAGAAGAATGACTTATATCCAAGACGAGAACATGCTTTCAAGAATCCTTGAGATATGCTTTCACTCCTTTGTTTTGTACGCAACTGTCATCTCGTACTAAGCTTGGACATAACCAACCAAACATTGGCTCACTAGATGCCTCAAATCATTGTATAATAGCCTGAGAATCATATTGATAAAATAAAACTTACATTATGGAAGTTATTAGTTGGATTGAATACTACTTAATTAAGGCATATATGTATATTATTAATTTAATATACTAATAAAGTATTACCTCATGAATGTTTGTATCATGGAAACATTCAACTCTTCCTCAAGTAAGAATTCTTTAATATCAACCTTAGAAATGAAGGTCGATGATCCTCAAAGTAGTGGAATTGGTGGTGCGACAACTTAATCTCAATCATTGCTTCATCGTCTACATCGCTAGCGCACTCATGTAGCCAAAGCACGGTTGAGTAAGGCCTTGCACCACCTCATATCCGTAATGAGTGGAGACTTTGCCGTAGAACATTTACTTTTCCACTTGGGCACGTCGGCCTTCCTGAGGTGAAGCTACCTTCTTTCCCTTCCTGTCGGCCTTCCCCGAACCCTAGTAATTAGTTAAATTAAAAGATATTACTGACAATCATATATAGGAACTATAAAAGAAAACTATGTATATAACTTATGTTAATCATTGTACCTGATCTGATAACCGCACCAATGCACGCGCCATAGAACATAACTGCCAAGGGCATCAGTCATGACTGTACACCAACTTCTGCATTCGGCAGCGGAAGAGGAAATGCTTGAAACCGGGCACAATGTCTGAAACGCTGACCACATAGTGAATATCAGCGACTGGCTGGTTGTGCAATCGTACCCGGTCCCTAGGGGGCTGTGAGACCATAAGCAACGAAATGAAACTCCATGACCATCTCCTTGATTAATAGCTCACATGGTGTCTCTTCCTTTAAAAAAAACTCTATTCATAGTTAGTCTATGAAACAACATATTTAAGAAAACTATGATTTAGAATATAGTTGTGATATTAAATGAATACCGTGAACTCCGGATCTGGATAAGGCTGCGTAGGAACAGGCTGCGTAGGAACATGCCCTGCGAGAAAGCACCAAAAGTCGGTAAGCCCATCTGCGCCAAAATGGCGTTGAAATTCTGAGTCATCTCCGCTCTGAGCTCCTCCCGAATTTGGGCTTTCATAGCCTCCACATCTATGGAAGCTGCTGAATTGACACTGGAGGCACTGGATTTGACGTAGAGGTGTATTGATCACCATACACCTTTCTCACCCGAGGCGGACACCTCCTACGCCCCTCACACGTCCATATTGGTCCCGTCCTAGAGTCTCGTGTAAGGCATCAACTTGTCCTCTAGGAGTGAACTCACCAGTTGCCTCCTTTTCCTTCAAGCCAATCTGCATAAGGATAAGAAGAAATACTCGTGAGCGCACAAGTTATATTATTATGTAATACCTTATCAAAAACTTATAATATGTACTTACAATGGATTAGCTATCTGTTTTGTTCCGGGATCAGGTAAGACTCTCTGTCCCTTTGCATCAACCCCATGCATGGAACACCACCAATCGAGCACTCTATCTGGTTGCCGAGCTGTGCAACTGTCGTCGTAGAGCTAGTTCCCGATGCCGTGGTCGACGCAATCGTGGGGTAATGGCTATACATCCACGATTCTCTCGCCTGACCATACGACTGAGCACCCAGATGGTGATAGTACTTCCTAGCTTTTGCATTCGCGCTATCTTTTCTCACGAGATGCCTGAAACACACAAATATAAACAAAGGTTAGATATGGTGTTATACAATAATATTGGATCTAAAAGTATTAAATCTTAGCTAGTAAAATATTCTTACAACAGCTTCCGGGGTTGTTTTTTGTGCAACAAATGCATGCCACTCCTCAGGTGTGATATGCCTCCATATCTGATATGGAAACTTGGAGGGCGCCTCAAATGATGCGTCCGGTGAAGCCTCACAAGAAGAATGTGTTGCTCCCCCGTAGATTTTCTTCTTCTTTGTACCCCCGTGTAATAGCCCTGTTTTTAAGTACCTTTATTTAAATATTAATTATATTTATTAAGTTAATTATGTTTCGAAAATTCTTATTTTATTTAAGTTGCGAAGTATAAATTTTATTTGTCGTGCTGTAATGTATTTGTTTATTTAATTATGTGAGATTATTTTTATTATTTTTATTATTATTAAAATTATTATGGGTCTTATGTGCGACTAAATTGTGTGGTATTTGGTCAAATACGAAGTCAAAGTCGATTTTTCCTTCAACTCTTATACCTTTTGTCGGTTTAATGAAATAAAACCCCAACCCGTGAAAAGAACCCAAAACCCATTCCATTATTTTTTCTTGTACCTCCTTCCTCGTAAAATTCCAGAACCCCAAAACGAAACCCCTCCCCTGTTCTTTTGGCTCGACGAATCGAAACCCCAAACCCTTAATTCACTCTCTCGTCCCCTGCTCTCGGTCTCGTCGGAAACCGGTTGCCTTACCGGTGTTCTTGCTGTGTGTGTGGTGTTGCTCGCAAGCCACCACACCACATCTGTTGTTCGTCGCTGCTGTTTATCGCAGCCTTGTTTCTCTCTCCTCTCGCTGGTGGTTCGCCGGTGGTTCGCCGGTGTCATGCGTGTGGTGCTGCTCGCAAGCCACCACACCACCGTTATTGTTGCTGCCTTGTTTCTATCTCCCTCTCGTTGATTCCTCTGTTCGTGGCTGGTGGTGTTGCGCACCTCTACTGTCGGTGCTATCCGCCGCTGCCGGAATCGAGCCCCCCTTTGTCGTGGTCTCCCCTGCTTCAAGAGCAGAGGTATAATATACCTTTTTCCTTTTTGTTTTCTGATTTTCTATTTGTAAATTAATTCGTTGTTGTGCTGTTGTTGAGGTTGTTGTATTGAATTATAGGAGTAGTCATTTTGGTTTTGGTTTATTGTTGGTTGGTGTTTTCGTGTTGTTGGTTGTAGTTGTTATTGGTTGTTGTTCTGTAATGGTGGTGGTGGAGTTGTTCTAGTTGTGAGGGTTGCTGGTGTGATTGTGTGGTGTTATTGTTGTTGCTACTGTTTGTTATTGTTGTTATGGTGGTTGCTGAGGAGTTGTTGTGAGGTGGAGTTGTGTGGTGGTTGTGGTGAAGTGTTGTATTGCTGGTTTTTGTGGTGTTGTTATGCTGTTGTTTGTGTTGTAGTTGTTTTGGTTTATAAAAGAAGAGATGATGTTGAATTACTTTGGCAAGAGATAAGTTTAGTTAGTTCAAATCTATAATTTAGAATTATGATTTGAGGATTATATATGGAATGAGGATGCTCAAGGTTAATAATTTATTGATTCGAATTGGTTATGGTTTTAGTTAGTAGTTGAGATTAGTTTGAGAATAGTTATTAATTATCGTTATTATTGTGAGGTGATTCTTGGAGGATGATTATGGAATTGAATCTCATTTGGAGATGAAGATTATTGAAGGTGTTGTTGGAATTGGAGTGCGATTCAGGTAACTTTTATGTTCAGTAAAATCATTTACTCATGCCCTTGTGTGTGTGTGTGTGAACATTTGTGTTATGTTTTCGATAAATAAGTTCGTACTATGGCCATAGTTATGAATGTGATGTTGTGAGTTGATTATGAAATATTATTCGATGAGTATGAATACGAAAACTATTTTGCTGGCTTAGTTTATGAACTGAAAATAGTAAGTGGGCAAGGTATGGGTGGAGGAGGGTTACTCTTTTGACCTGGTACAGGTCGGCTACGCCCCATTGCGAACTTTGGGGGTAGTGTTGCTGGACTCCATAGCGCAGCTTGGAGGCAGCATTTGTCATTTGTCCTTTTTGTCCAAAGCTTGTACTTGCCACTGATTTGTTTAAGAGAGTGAGCTATGCCAGCGTTATAACGAAATGAAAATGATTTGAGAAATAAAATGCTTATAACGGGCTGAAGTAAAGGTTACGAGTTTTCCACTCATTTTGGAATTTTGTTTGTTTTGTATTTCTCCCTGAATTTGCAGGTTTGATATCAAGAGCTCGGGATTGGAAGTGGAGCAAGAATATGATTACGTTTGTAAATGATTGATTGTATTCTAGTGAGTTGATTAGAGAACAGTTATTTATTATTCCTTTGTAATAATATTTGGGAATCTAGTTGAGATAATTGTGTTATTTTAAGGATTTTGTTTTGTGGGCCCATAACCCACAGGTCCAGGATCGATTTTCTAGGTTATATTTCCGCTGCGAGTAAATGTTTAATTCGAGGTTTATTAAGCCTTAATTGTGATTAGTGAATCTTAAGTGTGTTTACCTAGCAGCTCGGGAAAACGGGCTGTTACACCCTGACTTTTCTCCGCTTCGTGATCCACCCCGACACTAGCTTGGCCTTGAAGTCTCTGAACCTCTGGGCAACCGCGGATAGAAACACATTCTTCTTGGCTTCATCATTTGCAATATTGAATTGATTCTACAGAAAACGCATTTCACAAATTAGTAAATATTACATACTATATTTAACTAAAGTGTTACGATTCTAAACGTTATTGTACGCGAAGCTTACCATATTATCTTCCCAAATCATCTTTTTTAAAGACTCTGACACCTCTTTCCATGAGTGGAGAATGGAGAGCTTATGCATGCAAATCCCAACTTGCATGGCATACTTTTGACGCCATTTTACACAAGGTTGCCCCATATGTACTCCAAAGTCATTATGGTTGGTTTCCCTAGTGACTTTGTAGGTCCCCTTCCTTTCCTCTTTTTCGTCTCCAAGTTCTTACTTGGCCTTTGTAAACCTTTTTCTTCACGGCGAGCCTTAACCAATTGCCGCCGTTCCTTTTCGTAATAGAAACACTCATCCTCGGTAGTGTGTTCCGCACTCGTATCCGTATGCACCTCCGCCATGTCCCTAAAATTGTACAAACATACGCATTAATAAAAAAAATTTAAAATTAAGTCACTAGGAAGGGGGAAGTAGGGGGAGGGCAGTGGGGGTGTGTAGTGGGGCTGGGAATGGGGCCAGTGGGGGGTGGACAGTGGGGTGTGTAGTGGGGGAGAGCGGGGCAGTGGGGCTGGGAAGGGGGCAGTAGGGGAGGGGGAGGGGGTAGCAGGGGGAGGGGGAGGGGTGCAGTGCAAGGTGGGGGGAGTGGTGCAGTGCAGCACGGGGAGGGGGGCAGCAGGGGAGGGGGCAAGCAGGGAGGGGGCAGTGGGAGGGTGGGGGAGGGGTGCAATGGGAGCGAAAAGGCCAGAATAGGCCGGAAATGGCCTTTTCGTTCCCGAAATGCAACCAACAAAAAATTAAAGCCTAACAATCTATATACTAGTTATATTAGACCTTATATAATGATGTTCAAAGAAAATTTGGGGTTAAATCACTTGATAAGTACATTTTGGGAGCGAAAAGGCCAAAATAGGCCGGAAATGGCCTTTTCGTTCTCGAAATGCAACCAACAACAAATTAAAGCCTAAGAATCTACATACTAGTTATATTATCCTCATATAATGATGTTCAAAGAGAATTTGGGGTTAAATCACTTGATAAGTATATTTTGGGAGCGAAAAGGCCAAAATAGGCCGGAAATGGCCTTTTCGTTCCCGAAATGCAACCAACAGCAAATTAAACCT
The DNA here is from genome assembly GCF_026745355.1 of Beta vulgaris subsp. vulgaris. Lineage (NCBI taxonomy): Eukaryota > Viridiplantae > Streptophyta > Magnoliopsida > Caryophyllales > Amaranthaceae > Beta > Beta vulgaris. Next base: position 35,052,165 of record NC_079203.1, on the reverse strand, counting down.
AAATAATCTACATACTAGTTATATTATCCCATATAATCATGTTCAAAGAAAATTTGGGTTAAATCACTTGATAAGTACATTTTGGGAGCGAAAAGGCCAAAATAGGTCGGAAATGGCTTTTTCGTTCCCGAAATGCAACCAACAACAAATGAAAGCCTAAGAATCTACACACTAGTTATTATGCCTCATATAATCATGTTCAAAGAGAATTAGGGGTTAAATGACTCGATAAGTACGGTTTGGGAGCGAAAAGGCCAAAATAGTTACAAATTGGAGAAATTACACAGACCTGAGTTTATGTCTCATGATTTATTGAGCTTCCGCCGTTTCTTTGGATCCTCAAGTACATGTATCCCTTCCGTGTGATCTACACGCATATAGTTCTCCGACATATTCACATCATCTTCCACACTAATTTAGGATAGGTAAAAGGGGGAGGTCCTCAAATGCATCATATTCTTCCTCATTATCAACATCACCAATACCGAGGATACTCCTTTTACCAGGTACAACAATTGACCACTTATGATCAGCAGGATCAGTCTTGTGATGCAATTACAAATGGCTCCTCAGTTTCACGTAGACGATTAAGGTCAAGAAGAGTGAAACCGCAAGGATCATCGTTTCTTACACAACGTCGATTATGTCAACCCACTTGCAACACAAGAGGCAAATATTAAAAGTACAGTAGTCCAGCTCCCATATTTCTTGTATTCGCCCATAATAGTTGCTTTCAGCATGTAGAGACTTATCTTTCGAGCTTGCATATTGTGTAGACGACGCCACAAGTGAAACACCACTATTTTGTTGCGATCTTGACTTCAGATCTTGACGTTCAGTCCAAAACGTATACCCATTAATATCATAACCCTCATAAGAGCTACATTTACGAGGACCAAATGCTAACCACTTGACTGTTTCAGGAACACTTTCATCCAAATCATTGAGTACTCGTTTATGAAACCAATCAATGAAAGTCTTGTTATGCATTTGCGTCAATGCCCTCACTCCTTTTCCAGGATTGCTAACACGTAATTCCTCCATATGTTCACTTAAATAAGGATGGACATCTGGTACGTGATGCAATACAAATAAGTGAGCTTGTTTACGCTTTTCTACAGGAAGGTTGATCAATTTTGAACCAATTGTACCCTTGCCCTCAAGTCTGCCCTCGTGTCGGGATGTCGGAAGTCCAACAGGATCAACACTAGCAAAATACTCAGCCACAAAATTACTGATCTCTTCACCCACAATCCCTTGAATTATACTACCTTCTGGTTGTGCAGGATTCCGAACTTTATCCTTCAAAGTTCCCATATATCTCTCAAAAGGATAGCACCACCTCAAAAACACTGGACCACACACTTAATTTCTCGAACTAGATGGACAATGAGATGGACCATAATGTCAAAGAATGCGGGGGGAAATACATCTCAAATTTGCATAGAGTTTCAACTACTCTGGCGCAAGGAATCGAGGGTCGACGGGTCTAGGACTTTGCTGCAGATTGATGAAAAAATGAACACAGTTCTGTAATGGTGTGCCTCACATGCTTTGGAAGTATCCCACGAATTGCAATCGGTAAGAATACTTGCATCATGACATGACAATCGTGCGATTTCATACTCGATAACTTCAACTCACCATTTAAGGTAACAAAGCGCTTCATATTCGATGAGTAGCCAGTAGGGACCTTAATGCCATACAATGCCCGCAAAAAATCCGTTTCTCTGCACGCGACATTGTGTAGCAAGCTGGTGGCAAATAATTCTTCTCGAATCCTCCACCTTTTTACTTTTCTGAGTTTCATCATCAACCCTTTCCTCCCCTCTTTTCTTCTTCCTTCCGTCCCTTTTCTGAGCCCACAACTCTGGTCGAATCCCCTCTTTTTCCAAGTAAAGTCGTGACGCCTTAACATCTTTTGTCTTGCCCGGAATATTCATAAGTGTCGCGATAATAGCTTCACAAACATTCTTCTCTATGTGCATGACATCCAAACAATGTCTGACCTTTAGATCTTTCCAATATGGGAGTTTCCAAAAAATGGACTGTTTTTTCCATAATCCTGTAGGTCGATCAACCTCACTAGCAGGTTTACCAAAGACTGTTTCAATGCCCTTCACCTGATTATAAACTTCAGTACCAGTTAATGGTCTATGAGCAACTTCTTCTTCAACCGTCCCATCGAATGCCTTCTTCTTAAACCGATAGGGATGGTCGCGGCTAGGAGCCTTCGTGTGCGCATATACACATGTTTGCAGCCCTTAAGGTGTGTAGATTTCATGTCATCTAAACAAATCGGGCAAGGTTGTTTTCCTTTAGTCTTATACCCAGATAAGTTCCCATAAGCTGGATAATCGTTCATAGTACAAAAAAGCATGGCACGCAGAGTGAACATCTCATTAGCATACGCATCAAATACTAACACTCCTTCGTTCCACATCTTCTGTAAATCTTCAACAAGCGGCTGAAGGTATACATCTATGTCATTTCCAGGTGGCCCCGATATAAGAAGCGACAACATCATGTACTTGCGTTTCATGCACAACCAAGGAGGCAAGTTGTAAACCACTAAAACTACTGGCCATGTACTATGCTGCGAGCTGAGATTGCCAAAAGGGTTCATGCCATCCGTACATAATCCAAGCCTCAGATTCCTATCCTCATTACCAAATGACTTATGCACCCTGTGATAGTTTTCCACTCAGGCGAATCAGCCGGATGCTTGAGCAGACCGTCTTTCTTCCTACGATCTGCATGCCACCTCAAATTCTTCGCATCTCCTTTAATTGAGAACATGCGCTTAAATCTAGGTATTATGGGTAGATACCACAACACCTTGGCTGGTGGTCCTTCACTACCTCCAGCTCCTTCACGCTTGTACCTCGACAATCCACAACGTGGACACTCATGTAAATGCATACTCATTACGATAAAGCACACAATCGTTAGGACAAGCATGTATCCGCTCGTACTCTAAACCCAAAGGACACATCAGCTTCTTCGCATAATAGTACGACTTTGGCAGTTCATTTCCATCAGGGAGCATCTCAGCTAAAACTTCCAACAACGATGTGAAACTAGAGTCCGTCCAACCAGCGTTCGACTTAATGTTGAACAGTGTTACCACCGCGGAAAGTTTGGTGTACTTTGTACAACCTGGATACAACGGCTTTTCAGCAGCCTGAGACATAGACTCAAAAATACGAGGTCGTCTACACGACTGATCTTCAACCTCGTGTATCATCTCGTCTACCCGATCCCTATCTCATCTCCAAATTCATCATCCAAATTCTCATCCCCTAACTCATCATCACTTCTTTTTTTCTTCACATACATCATTCTTTACTCCAGAGCTTCCATATACCTCCCTGCTCACCATGCCAAACCCATACGTGGTATTGAGGCCTAAACCCACGGCAAAAGACATGCTCCCTAACCACATGTATACTACTAACCTTGCTCACATTTCTACAATCCAAACAAGGACAATAAAAGTCGACTGCTCCAGAGGATGTTTGATATTCTAATGCACTTCTACAGAATTCCGAGACCCCATTCACAAACTCAATCGATTCACGACTACCATACATCCAAGTACGATCCATCTCATTCAAGAAGACCACCTCTAATAATTAAACACAACATTCATTATAATGCATCAATCATTATTAAAGTACAATACACTCACATATTCAAATCACACACGTATACACAAGCTAAGATAGTGACATGTTCAATTGTATGCATGCAGTACAAGTCCTTATCACTCCAACCTAACCCATCCTTGGACGTCTAATCTCACTAGTGAATATATGCCAACTTTTCAATTCTAAGGAAAATCCGGCAGCATTTCCCTACAGTTCTCCAAGTACACAATGTAGATAATTGCTTATCTACATATGTACCCAGAGAACAATGTAGAGAAACGATAAGCCAAGATTTTCCTCAGAATTGAAAAGAAGACACACATTCACCACCTAAGTGAGATCAAACGTCCAAGAACAGTCCCAAACCGGGGACTATTCAAGACTTACTCCTAATGAGTAAGTCTTGAACGGGTATCTAGGCATATATGATGATGATTCAAACAACTTGTAATTTCATATATAGCTAAATCACATTGCGTTTTCATACAATCTCATATCAACAAATAATATATACATTATAAAAAATACATATACATTCAATAAATTATCAACTTTGTCTACATGTTAAAGTAGTTACCTCTTAACACCAACGACGAGCAATGAAGAGAAAACTTCCTTAGCCTCTTCTTCCTACAATTGACAAAACCCACATTGCACATCATTAATTCAATTAAGAAAAACAAAAGTAACTTAAAAACAAGATTAATTCATACCTAATTAACCACTCAAATGGTGGAGAAGAGAAGAGAAGAGAAGGGTAGTGGTGGGTGGCGCACAAGGTGGTGGAGCAGTAGAGTTAGGTCGCGCAAAGTGTGGAGCAATGTGGGTGGCACGCAACAGTGGCGTGGGCAGCAAAGGCGCTGGCAGCAGTGGCGTGGGCAACAGTGGTGGTCGCGCAAAGTGGTGGACCAATGTGGGTGGTGGTGGTGCACTCGAATTAGGTCTCGCAAGGTGGTGGTGGTGGACTCGATTTTTCGCTCGTAATTCTCTAAGAGGAAAGTGGGAAAAATAGAGTTGGAGTATATGGGTTACTGTACATGCGCGCTTCAATAATAAAAAAAAAATTAAACGAAGGGCTGCGCATTTCTAAAAAAGCGTAGCCCTTCACTCTGAAAAGGGTTGTGCCAGCCCTTCACTAATAGGGCTGCGCTTTTATCAAAAGCGCAGCCTTTCCTGCGCAACCCTTCCTTTTAAATCTACTTTATGTTAAAGATACGTATGTATTGTAGTAATGTAAACCGGTAACAATTAAAACAAATTTATCTGACAAATATGGCGTGATAAGATCACTGCCCTAAAGTTGAATTTGCCCCTTAACAACACACAGACTCACAACAATCAACCTCCAGGGATACACGATTTTTGTGTTTCTAGTGTTGGCAGAAAAGCAGATTGAGAACAATCTTGAATATTGCCTAGAATAATAGAGGAGAAAAGAAGATGTGATTGCCTGTTTTTGTGTTCCCAATGAATGCCAAAACACTGATAAAAACGGTCATTAAATGCTGACAAATAATTGACCCAAAAAGATAGTTAAGTTAAGTTTATTCTCGAAAGCCTAAAGCCCATGGCCCGGGCGCAGACCCGGTGGGCGGCGCGCGCGTGTGGTAACACCAATCACAACATACCCATTAAAAGCCTCATTGCTACATAACTCAAAGGGTAGAGGAAGAGTAATGGTTATAAACCTTACTCTTCCCTTCTATTATTTCAATGTGCGTGGGACAAAAGATAAAATAGACTGTTCATATTCTTTTGAAGCAAACTTTGAGTTTCTACTATAACCTCTTATAAACACCAACAATGCCCCACATGATTCAAAAGAAGGAAATAAAAAGAATCAGGACTGGAAAAAGATGATATGGGCTATAGAGATAGCACTGTTAGAAGCATAATCAATAAAGATACCATCTACATTCTTAGGTTCAATCTTACTCCTTTGAAAGTGAAGAAGCCCTATCTTCCCTAAACACTCCCTCACTTTGAGGTAATCCAACTTAATTAGCCTTGTAGCCTTTCCACAATTCATAGGGAGTCTTATCTAACTTCTTATGGAGAACTCGGTTAAGAACATAGCAAGCAGAAAAAATAGCCTCACCCCACATGTTAGTAGGTATAACCTGAACTAATAAGCATTGTATTCATCATATTCTTAAGAGTTCTATTTTTTCGCTCAGCTATTCCATTATGTTATGGGGTATAAGGAGTTGTAACCTCATGAATAATCGCATTAGATCCACAAAATTTCTTAAGGAAAACTCCATCATATTCTCCACCCATATCTGATCTTACCCTCTTAATCTTATGGTTTAATTGGTTCTCAACTTCGGCTTTGTAGATTAGAAATTTCTCTTCAGCCTCATCCTTAAAACTCAATAAATAAACCTTAGTATAATGTGAGAAGTCATCAACAAAAGTAATATAATACTTCTTTCCTCCCCTGCTCATGGTATTCTTAAAGTCACCTAAGCTACTATGGACTAACTCTAATAAAGTAGAGAAACAAGACATATTTTTGTTAAATGCTCTTTTAGGGTGCTTAGCTTCTATACATACTTCACATTTATCAAAAGAAGTATTGCTAAAGTCGGGTATAAGACTAAGATGTTGTAGCCTTTTAGTAGATACAACATTCACATGACCTAGTCTACAATGCCATAAAGAAATAAACTCAGCAATACAAAATGGAACAATCAAGTAGAGTTCTTATTATCACTAACAACATCCAAACTAAAAAGTCCATCATTACAAAAGCCTTTACCCACAAAAACACCATTTCTTGTTAATACAAGTTTAGTAGATTCAAAAGCCAACTTGATCCTAACTTTGTTTAAAAGAGAACCGAAAATGAGGTTTTCGCAGATTTCGGGGACATGCAAAACATTCTGCAAAGCAATGGTTTTCCTGGAAGCTAATTTCAAGAAAACCTTTCCTTTACCTAGTACACTTATAGTGCTTGAGTTGCCCATGATGACGCATTCTCCTTCTGAAACTTTGTTGTAGTCTGGGAACATTCCTTTGTTGGCGCAGATGTGACGGGTTGCACCAGTGTCCATGATTCATTCACTAACATTGCTTACCAAATTGACCTCAAACACTACGACATCAATGATGTCATCTTCAGCAAGGTTGGGTTGAGCTTTGCTGTCTTTTGCTTTGTTTGGAGCTTCCTTTCTTTGACGACAATCCTTGGCAGCATGCCCATACTTACCACAAACGAAGCAACTTCCCTTAAATTTACCTTTTCCCTTGAAGTTTTTATAGTTCTTCCTTGTACCATGAATCTAATTTGGACCCTTACCTTTTGGTCCTTTACCTGCAACAACTTTATTTTCCACAAGATTAGCAGAAGAGGAAGAATGATCAACTGATTTCCCTTTGATTTGGATACAATTATGCTCCTCAATCTTAATGTGGGAAACTAATTCCTTAAAGGTAAACTCTTTCTGTCTATGTTTCAAGGATTGAACAAAAGCTTCCCAAGAAGAAGATAATTTCTCAAGTAAACAATTGGCTTAGAAAAGATCAGGAATGGCCATACCCTCAGCCATAATATCAGCACATAATGTTCATACTCATTAACTTGATCTAGCACAGGTTTATCATCAAACATAGTAAACTTTAACCGACAACTACAAGCATATTTCATAGTCCCCAAATCATCATAACCATACTTCGCATTCAAAGCATCCCAAATATCCTTAGCATCTTTCGACTTACTAGAAATCATATAAAGGGCAGAAGTCATATAATGCAGTAACATTCCACGACAAGTCTTATTATCTTTCACAAAATCACTAACATAATTCTCAGGAGCAGCAACAATAGACAAACAATAATCTACCCTAATTATACCTAAGAAAAATTCCATCTTATCAGACCACATCTTATAATTTTTTCCATCAAACGGTCCTAACTTCGACATATCAGGGACAAAGGGATTGGTAATAGGGACAACATTATAAATGCGTACATTATCATCAGGAATTTCACTAGCCATAGTTCCGTAAAACAGATACAAAAAATAAATTCAACTTTAGAATGTAGGAACGTAAACAGGTAACAATTAAAAGAAACTTACCTCACAACCGTGGCGTGAGAAAATCACCGCTGTAAAGTTGAATTTGCAATATAACAACACACGGACTCACAACATTCAACCTCTAAGGATACACGATTTCTACGTTTACGGTGTTGATAGAAAAGCAGATTGAGAACGATCTTGAATATTACACTGATAAACACGGTCATTAAATGCCGACAAGCCCAAAGCCCATGGCCCTGGCCCAGACCGAGCGTGCGTGTGGTAACACCAATCACCACATACCCACTAAAATCCTCATTGCTACACTACTCAAAGGGTAGAGGAAGAGTAATGGTTATAAACCTTCCTCTTTCCTTCTATTCTTAATTTCAATGTGGGACAAAAGATAAAATAGACTTTTCATATTCTTTTGAAGCAAACTTTGAGTTTTCTACTATAAACTCTTATAAACTCCAACATGTATAATATAATTCTTTTTATAGATTTTATTTGGTATTTATAAAATGATATCTTCCTCTGTCGAAAGTAAAATTGTATATATATTTGCTTTTTCTAGGAGAAATTGCAAAAGAAAAAAATAAAAAGGAAATGAGTTGTAATATGCGAACGAACATGACAAAAGGATACAAAGAAGAGTGTATTCACTATATACCAAGGTATACCATGTGTATGGTATACGAACACAATTTTTTACTCACTTGATTTGGAGTTTTTACCATTATGCAATTGTTGTTCATTTGCATTCTCTAATTGAGCAATGAGTAAGAAAATAACCTTGGTTAAACCATGCTCACGAAATTACGATATAATCGGATGTAAAATAATAATTGTATAGAAAGATAGGAAAAGAGTAATAAGGTAACTCATTAATTTAAATAAAAAACAATAGTAAAATCATCGTATGCATGTGTCCATAAGCTGTACAGATATAATAATGACCGTAGAACAAACTAGATTACAGTTACAAAATTAAAACACAAACTGCATATACTATTCCTGGAAGATATCCGCACAAGGTAAGCACCAAACAAATCCAAAATTCAACCTATATGAAAATAAAATTTATAGTCAATATCTTAAAGAATTAATTTTCCAAAGAAAATCGGCTTCAAGCAGTCTAATTCTTTTGACTATTTATAAAAATAATAGAACTTTGTAAAATAAGTTTCATTGAAGCCTTGTTGAAACTATGAATTGGCATAAATATCAAACTTCTAACCCTAGAAAATTAAGAATGACAGCAATAAAAATCGTCATGGCTTTCTTAAAGTTAGACTTATTAATAATTCGATGTATCTTTAATTATTTTGAATATATTTAACACTTCCAAAATGTTTGTTCCATCTTCTTTCTTTGATAGCCATGGCTATGCCTATTTTATCCAAAGTCTCCTATTTTTGATGCATGCTAAGCATGGTTTTTTTTCCTTTTATTTAAAAAAGAGAATGATTCAGAATATGTTATAACAGAACAGAAAAATACTTGTAAGAGAGACTTGTTTTAGAAGAGATAATGTTCTTTGGTAAGTATTACAAAGCTCTAATTTTATTCCTTAAAGATAAATAATTTATAGAGTACATTTTAAAGTAATGCATAGAAATTATAGCTTTTCATCATGATATTAGGCAATAATAAGTTTTATATGGCTTCTAAACCTGAGGAGGAAAGCGAATTGATGAAGGAAATTACTTTAATTCCATAGCGAAGAAAAACTCCAATCGGTGGCACAAATATTGACAACACCAGCTCCAAGACTGTTTGAAGACCCATTCACCTATGTTTATGAAGCCTTTCTGTAGATGTGTATGTTATTGTAAAAAGTTATAATCAATTGCATTTCTTCAATTAGTGTGTATTGCTTTTCTTTTGACATTCCTTTTCTCACGGATCTTATGCTAAAGTATAGGGGATGATGTTTGAAATTAGAAAGACATGGAATATTAGTTGACAAAAAATTGCCATATAGTCTTCTTACATCGTTGAAAGAAAATGATCCAACCGCTTAATTGATTGGGTATAACACTTATATAGACTTATAGAAGGAGCGTTGATAAGCGCATACCCGGTATTTGTAAATACTGTGGAAAGTTGTAAATAAATATAACTTTTTCTTCTTTTTTATTATTTTTTTTTTTAATTTTTTTTTTGGGTTTTTACCTACATACATTCATGATCTGATTCACATTATAGTTGATCTGATTCACATTGTAGTTGATCTGATTCATATAATAATTGATCTAATTTCTCTCTTACATGATTAGAGTTATCTAAATTGCCATTAAGTCAACTTTTTTTTGTCTTTTTCTGGCAAAATTACTAACATACCCCGGTATGGACACTGTTGGCCCATACCGGGTATGCGCCAATAGTTTCTCCTTATAGAAGTACTTGAGTAATAATCACTCTGTTTTTTTTTATCTTTCTCACTTCTCTATGCGCGTCTCTCAATAAACATATTTAAATTTAAATATCTTATATTATATATTAGTTAAAATTATAACGATTGCATATTATAGGTATTAATTGAGTCGAAGCAAACAAGACCCCACATGACTATATTTTTCTTATAAATTGAAAAAAATTGAAAAGATTCCAGGTGAATAGTGTCAAGTATCTAAGTGAGAACGATTAAAAAAAACAAAGGGAGTACTTGTCATTTTAAGGAAGGAATAAATATTATTTGAAATACCAAAAGCAGTGTAAATAATTAAAATATTTACTTTTCTATATCAAAACAAAATACATCTATGATAGATGATATCAAGCTAAGGACTATTGGATTCAGTGATATGACTTCCTATCTCACATGAGAGACCAAGGTTCAAATCTTGGTGGAAGAAAATCTCAGGGGGGGGGGGAGGGATTAGGGCATGTTGGGTCTTTGGGTAAGTGACCCTGTGCAAGGTCGGCCCAGAAGAAATGTTTCTTTCCACGAGGTTCCCGAAAGGGGGCCTAAAGAAAAATCTCTAATAAATGATTAATATTTTTTCCAAATATATGGTAAGTAAAAGAACTTTGTTTAAACCTCAAATCGCACGATAGAGTAAGGGAGACAATAAAGGGGAACCCCTACCTCCAAATTCTGCAGTTCAGCGGATTGACCATGTGACCTTAAGGTTATAATGTGAATATATCTATGACTCTCACACAATTATATTAGTTTATTGAAGATCAAGGTTGACCTAATGGTTGTGAGACGAATCAATCCATGTAATAGGGTTTCAATCCTTACCTCTTGCAAGAAATATCTCCAATATCTCCATCTTTTAGCAAGGGAATTCTTTCTTGCTAGAATCAGTATATATAAAAAAATTACATTATTATATATATATATATATATATATATATATATATATAGATCATATGAGAATACATACTTGCATGAAAAATGAGAATGAATTTTATGTGTTATAAGTCTTGTGAATAAGTAATGTAACTGTAAATGAAAAAGTGATGTAACTCCAAAAAGAAATTTTAGAAAAAAAAATTGAATTTTTTTTTGGAGTCAAAATTGTTAATGGGTATAACTCTAATGAACAAGTGTTGTAACTCTAATAATTCAATCATGAGGTACAGATTCATTCTCATTTTTCATGTAAAACACATTCTCATGTGATCTTGTCCATATATATATATATATATATAATATATATATATATATATATATATATATATATATATATATAATAATAATATAGGTTTAAGTTCATATGAGAACCACCCTTATGGAGAGAACCGTGAGAACCACTCATTTTTCCTCATTTTACGAAGATTTTGATCATTTCATAACATTTTTGCTATTTTTTATTCAGTTATTTTTATGCTTTTGCTCATTTAACAATTTTGTGCTCATTTATCAACGTTTTTGCTCATTTTACGTTTTGCTCATTTTACTTTTTTTTCTCATTGAACTTTTTATGCTCATTTTACGTTTTTCTTCTTTTACATTTTTGTACATATACGTTTTTGATAACTTAATGTTTTCTACTCATTTTATATTTCTGCTCATTTGTTACTTTTTTTGCTCATTTTAGGAAGTTTTTGCTCATTTTATGTGGTTCTCACGATTCTTACCATAAGAGGATTCTCACTAGAACTCAACCCTATATATACATATATACATATATACATATACATATATATATATATATATATATTATTATATAATTATATATATTATATATATATATATATATATATATATATATTATATATAATATATATATATATTATATATATATATATATCATTATATACATAATATATATTATACATATATATATATACACATATATATATATATATATATTATACACATATATATATATATATACACATATATATATATATATATATATTACACATATATATATATATATATACACACATATATATATTATACACATATATATATATATATATATACACACATATATATATAATATATATATATACATATATACATATATTATATACATATATACATTATATATATACTATATACATATATATATATACATATATACATATATATATACATATATACATATATATATATACATATATACATATATATATATACATATATACATATATATATATACATATATACATATATATATATACATATATACATATATATATACTATATATATATATACATATACATATTACTATATACATATATATATATACATATACATATATATATATACATATATACATATACATATATACATATATATATATACATATATACATATATATATATATATATATACATATATATATACCACTAGGGGAAAAAAAAGGAAGGGCTGCGCTTTTGATAAAAGCGCAGCCCCTACATAACAGAATGGCTGCGCTTTTGAAGAAAAGCGCAGCCCTTCTCACATTAGAAGGGCTGCGCTTTTTTAAAAAGGCGCAACCCTTCGAACAATTTTTTTTTTTGTAATTGAAGCGCGCATGTACAGTATACCCATACTCATTCTATTTTTCCCACTTTCCTCCCTTAGAGAATCACGAGCGAAAATATTTGAACCGTAACACTGCTGCCCACCACCACCACTGCTGCCCACCACCACTGCTTTTTTCTCCACTGCTCCACCACCACTGCTTCACCACTGGGTTTGCGCGACGACATTGCTCCACCACTACTGCGCCCACCACCTTGCGCACCACTACTGCCCACCTCCTTGCGCACCACATTGCTCTTCTCTTCTCTTCTCTTCTCTTCTCTTCTCTTCTCCACCATTTGAGTGGTTAATTAGGTATGAATTAATTTTATTCTTAAGTTACTTTTGTTTTTTCTTAATTATTAAATTAAATGATTAATGTGCAATGTGAGTTTTGTTAATGCTAGGAAGAAGAGGCTTAGGAAGGCAGATCAAAGGTCCAACTATCTCTTCTCTCTTCATTGCTCGTCGTTGGTGATAAGAGGTAACTAGTTTAACATGTAGACAAAGTTGTCATGTGCTTCAAATTTATTAAGTTATGATAATTTATTGATGTATATATGTATTTTTTATAATGTATATATATTTGTTGATATGAGATTGTATGAAAATGCAATGTGATTTAGCTATATATGAATTCTACAAGTTGTGAATCATCATCATATATGCCTAGATACCCATTCAAGACTTACTCATTAGGAGTAAGTCTTGAATAGTCCCCGGTTTGGGACTGTTCTTGGATGTTTGATCTCACTTAGATGGTGAATGTGTGTCTTCTTTTCAATTCTGAGGAAAATCTTAGCTTATCGTTCCTCTACATTGTTCTCTGGGTACATATGTAGATAAGCAATTATCTACATTGTGTACTTGGAGAACTGTAGGGAAATGCTGCCGGATTTTCCTTAGAATTGAAAAGTTGGCATATATTCACTAGTGAGATTAGACGTCCAAGGATGGGTTAGGTTGGAGTGATAAGGACCTTCGACTGCATGCATACAATTGAACATGTCACTATCTTAGCTTGCTGTATACGTGTGTGGTTTGAATATGTGAGTGTATGTACTTTAATAATGATTGATGCATTATAATGAATGTTGTGTTTAATTATTAGAGTTGGTTTTCTTGAATGAGATGGATCGTACTTGGATGTATGGTAGTCGTGAATCGATTGAGTTTATGAATGGGGTCTCGGAATTCCGTGTAGACAACCTCGTATTTTTGAGTCTATGTCTCAGGCTGCTGAAAAGCCGTTGTATCCAGGTTGTACAAAGTACACCAAACTTTCCGCGGTGGTAACACTGTTCAACATTAAGTCGAACGCTGGTTGGACGGACTCTAGTTTCACATCGTTGTTGTAAGTTTTAGCTGAGATGCTCCCTGATGGAAATGAACTGCCAAAGTCGTAGTATTATGCGAAGAAGCTGATGTGTCCTTTCGGTTTAGTGTACGAGCGGATACATGCTTATCCTAACGATTGTGGCTTTATCGTAATGAGTATGAGCATTTACATGAGTGTCCACGTTGTGGATTGTCGAGGTACAAGCGTGAAGGAGCTGGAGGTAATGAAGGACCACAGCTAAGGTGTTGTGGTATCTACCCATAATACCTAGATTTAAGCGCATGTTCTCAATTAAAGGAGATGCGAAGAATTTGAGGTGGCATGCAGATCGTAAGAAGAAAGACGATCTGCTCAAGCATCCGGCTGATTCGCTGAGTGGAAAACTATCAACAGGGTGCATAAGTCATTTGGTAATGAGGATAGGAATCTGAGGCTTGGATTATGTACGGATGGCATGAACCTTTTTGGCAATCTCAGTCGCAGCATAGTACATGGCAGTAGTTTTAGTGGTTTACAACTTGCCTCCTTGGTTGTGCATGAAACGCAAGTACATGATGTTGTCGCTTCTTATATCGGGGCCCAAACAACCTGGAAATGACATAGATGTATACCTTCAGCCGCTTGTTGAAGATTTACAGAAGATGTGGAACGAAGGAGTGTTAGTATTTGATGCGTATGCTAATGAGATGTTCACTCTGCGTGCCATCCTTTTTTTTTTACTATGACGATTATCCAGCTTATGGGAACTTATCTGGGTATAAGACTAAAGGAAAACAACCTTGCCCGATTTGTTTAGATGACATGAAATCTACACACCTTAAGGGCTGCAAACATGTGTATATGTGCACACGAAGGCTCCTCAGCCGCGACCATCCCTATCGGTTTAAGAAGAAGGCATTCGATGGGACGGTTGAAGAAGAAATTGCTCATAGACCATTAACTGGTAATGAAGTTTATAATCAGGTGAAGGGCATTGAAACAGTCTTTGGTAAACCTGCTAGTGAGGTTGATCGACCTACAGGATTATGGAAAAAACAGTCCATTTTTTGGAAACTCCCATACTGGAAAGATCTAAAGGTCAGATATTGTTTGGATGTCATGCACATAGAGAAGAACGTTTGTGAAGCTATTCTCGCGACACTTATGAATATTCCGGGCAAGACAAAAGATGTTAAGGTGTCACGACTTTACTTGGAAAAAGAGGGGCTTCGACCAGAGTTGTGGGCTCAGAAAAGGGAAGGAAGGAAGAAGAAAATAGGGGAGGAAAGGGTTGATGATGAAACTCAGAAAAGTAAAAAGGTGGAGGATTCGGAGAAGAATTATTTGCCACCAGCTTGCTACACGATGTCGCGTGCAGAGAAACGAATTTTTGCAGTCATTGTATGGCATTAAGGTCCCTACTGGCTACTCATCGAATATGAAGCGCTTTGTTACCTTAAATGGTGAGTTGAAGTTATCGAGTATGAAATCGCAGATTGCCATGTCATGATGCAAGTATTCTTACCGATTGCAATTCGTGGGATACTTCCAAAGCATGTGATGCACACCCTTACAGAACTGTGTTCATTTTTCATACAATATGCAGCAAAGTCCTAGACCCGTCACCCTCGATTCCTTGCGGCCAAGTAGTTGAAACTCTATGCAAATTTGAGATGTATTCCCCCCCGCATTCTTTGACATTATGGTCCATCTCATTGCCATCTAGTTCGAGAAATTAAGCTGTGTGGTCAGTTTTTTGAGGTGGTGCTATCCTTTTGAGAGATATATGGGAACTTTGAAGGATAAAGTTCGGAATCCTGCACAACCAGAAGGTAGTATAATTCAAGGGATTTGGGTGAAGAGATCAGTAATTTTGTGGCTGAGTATTTTGCTAGTGTTGATCCTGTTGGACTTCCGACATCCCGAC
The DNA here is from genome assembly GCF_026745355.1 of Beta vulgaris subsp. vulgaris. Taxonomy (NCBI): domain Eukaryota; kingdom Viridiplantae; phylum Streptophyta; class Magnoliopsida; order Caryophyllales; family Amaranthaceae; genus Beta; species Beta vulgaris. The sequence continues at coordinate 35,036,270 of NC_079203.1, read as the reverse complement.
ACGAGGGCAGACTTGAGGGCAAGGGTACAATTGGTTCAAAATTGATCACACCTTCCGTAGAAAAGCGTAAACAAGCTCACTTATTTGTATTGCATCACGTACCAGATGTCCATCCTTATTTAAGTGAACATATGGAGGAATTACGTGTTAGCAATCCTGGAAAAGGAGTGAGGGCATTGACGCAAATGCATAACAAGACTTTCATTGATTGGTTTCATAAACGAGTACTGAATGATTTGGATGAAAGTGTTTCTGAAACAGTCAAGTGGTTAGCATTTGGTCCTCGTGAAACTGTACGCTCTTATGAGGGTTATGATATTAATGGGTATACGTTTTGGACTGAACGTCAAGATCTGAAGTCAAGATCGCAACAAAATAGTGGTGTTTCACTTGTGGCGTCGTCTACACAATATGCAAGCTCGAAAGATAAGTGCCTGTACATGCTGAAAGCAACTATTATGGGCGAATACAAGAAATATGGGAGCTGGACTACTGTACTTTTAATATTTGCCTCTTGTGTTGCAAGTGGGTTGACGATAATCGACGTTGTGTAAGAAACGATGATCCTTGCGGATTCACTCTTCTTGACCTTAGTCGTCTACGTGAAACTGAGGAGCCATTTGTAATTGCATCACAAGTCAAGCAAGTTTTTTTGTAACTGATCCTGCTGATCATAAGTGGTCAATTGTTGTACCTGGTAAAAGGAGTATCCTCGGTATTGGTGATGTTGAATGAGGAAGAATATGATGCATTTGAGGCCTCCCCCCTTTTACCTATCATCAAATTAGTGTGGAAGATGATGTGAATATGTCGAGAACTATATGCGTGTAGATCACACGGAAGGGATACATGTACTTGAGGATCCAAGAAACGGCGGAAGCTCAATAAATCATGAGACATAAACTCAGTCTGTGTAATTTCTCCAATTTGTAACTTTTGGCCTTTTCGCTCCCAAACGTACTTATCGAGTCATTTAACCCCAAATTCTCTTTGAACATGATTATATGAGCATAATATAACTAGTGTGTAGATTCTTAGGCTTTATTTGTTGTTGGTTGCATTTCGGGAACGAAAAGGCCATTTCCGGCCTATTTTGGCCTTTTCGCTCCCAAATGTACTTATCAAGTGATTTAACCCAAATTTCTTTTGAACATGATTATATGAGGATTAATATAACTAGTATGTAGATTTTAGGCTTTAATTTGTTGTTGGTTGCATTTCGGGAACGAAAAGGCCATTTCCGGCCTATTTTGGCCTTTTCGCTCCCAAAATGTACTTATCAAGTGATTTAACCCCAAATTTCTTTGAACATGATTATATGAGGATAATATAACTAGTATGTAGATTTTAGGCTTTAATTTGTTGTTGGTTGCATTTGGGAACGAAAAGGCCATTTCCGGCCTATTTTGGCCTTTTCGCTCCCAAAATGTACTTATCAAGTATTTAACCCCAAATTTCTTTGAACATGATTATATGAGGCATATATTAACTAGTATGTAGATTCTTAGGCTTTTATTTGTTGTTGGTTGCATTTCGGGAACGAAAAGGCCATTTCCGGCCTATTTTCGCCTTTTCGCTCCCAAAATGTACTTATCAAGTCATTTAACCCCAAATTTTCTTTGAACATGATTATATGAGTATAATTTAACTAGTATGTAGATTCTTAGGCTTTAATTTGTTGTTGGTTGCATTTCGGGAACGAAAAGGCCGTTTCCGGCCTATTTTGGCCTTTTCGCTCCCAAAATGTACTTATCAAGTGATTTAACCCCAAATTTTCTTTGAACATGAATATATGAGGCATAATATATTATATTGTTTTCTTTTATAGTTCCTACATATATATATGATTGCTAGTAATATCTGTTTAATTTAACTAATTACTAGGGTTCAGGGAAGGCTGACAAGAAGGGAAAGAAGAAATATTCACCTCAGGAAGGCCGACGTGATATAGTGGAGAAAGTAAATGTTTCTATGGTAAAGTATCCACTCATTACGGAGGTCGAGGTGGTGCAAGGCCTTACTTCTCCGTGCTTTTGTCTACATGAGTGCGCTAGCGATGTAGCCGATGAAGCAATGATTGAGATTCAGTTGTCGCACCCCAATTCCACTACTTTGAGGATACATCGACCTTCATTTCTAAGGTTGATATAGGAGAATTCTTACGTGGGGAAGAGTTGAATGTTTCGATGATACAAACATTCATGAGGTAATACTTTAGTATATAAATTAAATATGCATATTATATATATATATATATACATATATATGCCTTAATTAAGTAGTTTTCAATCCAACTAACTTCCATAATGAGTAAGTTTTCTTTTAATCAATATGATGTCTCAAGTTATTATACAATGAATTGCATGCATCTAGTGAGCCAATGTTTGGTTGGTTATGTCCAAGCTTAGTACGAGATAACAATTGCTTAAATAACAAAAAGGAGGTGAAAGAGTATCTCAAGTCTTCTTTGAAAACATGTTCTCGTCTTGGACATAAGATCGTTCTTCTTCCTTACATTGAATCATATGCTTCTTAAACTCACTTTACTTTATTTAAATTGACCTATTAGTTGCTCTACGATTAAATAATAACTATATTTTATTGTTGTAGGAATCATTGGACACTGATTGCAATATGTTTGTCACGTAATGAAGCCTACCACTTTTATTCTTTGCGTAAAGAAACAATGCGGTCCTTACTAGTCAAATCATTGTTAAATAGGTAGCCTAATCGAAACTCAATATATGCGCACTTAATAATATTAAATGTACATCTAATCTTATAATAATGTGTACTGATGTAGTGTGATGAAGGAGGTTAATGCAATAGGAATTCGACCAACAAAATCTCCTGTTTGGCATTCAGTCGAGGTAACATGACTATTTTTTTTTGCTTATATAGAAACACATAATACACATCTAACATCAACCTTTGGTGAATTTAGTGTCCGCTACAAGAAGGTGGACTTGCGTGTGGGTATTACGTCATGAGGTTCATGCTCGATATCGTCAACCGTTGCAAACATGTTGATGATCTTCAAAATGTATGCAACTTATTAATTAATTATTAGTATATGTTAGTTTCTGCCTATTTTGGCCTTTTCACTCCCAAAATGTACTTATCAAGTGATTTAACCCCAAATTTTCTTTGAGCATGATTATATGAGGCATAATATAACTAGTATGTAAATTCTTAGGCTTTAATTTGTTGTTGGTTGCATTTTGGGAACGAAAAGGCCATTTCCGGCCTATTTTGGCCTTTTCGCTCCCAAAATGTACTTATCAAGTCATTTAACCCAAATTCTCTTTGAACATCATTATATGAGGCATAATATAACTAGTATGTAGATTCTTAGACTTGCATATGTTGTTGGATGCATTTCGGGAACGAAAAGGCCATTTCCGGCCTATTTTGGCCTTTTCGCTCCCAAAATGTACTTATCAAGTGATTTAACCCCAAATTTTCTTTGAACATGATTATATGAGGCATAATATAACTAGTATGTAGATTCTTAGGCTTTAATTTGTTGTTGGTTGCATTTCGGGAACGAAAAGGCCATTTCCGGCCTATTTTGGCCTTTTCGCTCCTAAAATGTACTTATCAAGTCATTTAACCCCAAATTATCTTTGAACATCATTATATGAGGCATATTATAACCAGTGTGTAGACTTTTAGGCTTGGATTTGTTTTTGATTGAATTTCGGGAAGGTATATGTCATTTTTCGAACTACTAACTACGGTAAAATGATTGAATTCTTATATATGTGTTTATTCCTTGGTTGTTTTGTAAGGTTTATAAGAATTCCACACCAAGATCGAGGAACTTCACCAAAGAAGAAATAGATTAAGTTCAGGATAAGTTGGCGTACCACATTACCGATGATTGTATATGATACATTTTAGCTCGAATGTATTAGTTTCTATCGATTCTATGTACACTTTTTACATTATTAAATATATTTGAAGTTAATTATTACCTTTCTCCACTTGTCATATGTTATTGCATTTGTTTTTGTCCAAGGGAGGTTTTGGGTGGGGGTGGGGGTGGGGGTGGGTGGTGGGGCGTGCTGGGTGGGCTGGGGATGGGGGTGCATGGCTGGTGGCAGGGGTGTGGCAGAGGGGTGGGCAGGGGGTGTGGATGGGGTGTGGCAGAAGGGTGGACTGGGGGCTGTGCAGGGGTGGGCAGGGGGTGTGGATGGGGTGTGGCAGAAGGGTGGACTGGGGGCTGTGCAGGGGTGGGCTGGGGGTGGGCAGGGGGTGGGCAGGGGTGGGCATGGGTGGTAGCAGGTCTGGGTGGGCCGAGGGTGGGTAAGGGTGTGGGCTGGGGTGGGCAGAGGCAGGGGGTGGGCTGGGGGCTGTGGAGGGGTGGGCAGGGGTGGGCTGGGGGTGGGCAGGGGGGTGGACAGGGGTGGGAAGGGGTGGGGGTGGGTTGGGGTGGGCAGAGGCTGTGGGTGGGAAGGGCTGCATGCTGTAGGGTGTTGTATTAATTTACAAAAAAAAAAAATTTAACAGAAGGGCTGCGCTTTTTGATGTAGCGCAACCCTTCTAAGTAGAAGGGCTGCTGAAGGCTACAACCCTTCAAGCTTAGAAGGGATGCACTTGTTAATAAAAGCGCAGCCCTTCAAGCTTAGAAGGGCTGCGCTTTTTTAACAAGCGCAACCCTTCTAAGCTTGAAGGGCTGCGCATTTCAGTAAAACGCGCAACCCTTCGTTGTGAAAGGTTGCGCTTGTAAAGTGCAGCCCTACTTAAAAAGTGAAGGGCTGCTATTGAAAGGGCTGCTGTCAAAAAGCGCAGCCCTACAAGCCATTTTCAGCGCAAGCCTTCTTCATTTTTTCACTAGTGATAAGGTTTTGTTAGTGTAGACACAAAATCCTGTTTTCCATGTAGTACCCAATGATGAAACATATTATCAGCGTAAAAGGTCCGGTCCAAAGATAAGAGAATTCAAATGAGCTAAGCCCAAAAGCGAAACATAAATTTGATTTAGTAAATACAAGCCCAATTTTAAGGCCCAATTGAATTTCTTAATAATTAGTTGCATTTTCAATATTTCAACATTAATTATTCCTGATAATTGATTTTTAAAGTATATTTCGAAAATCTGTTTTAAATGCTAAAGAAAGCAATCACAATTTAATCTCCCAATCACAACTTATTCTCATTACTCACCAAAGCAATCATATGGAAATTAAAAAAGATCATGTTATTAGGTCCATTAGGCTCAATACCTCAGAAAACCTTATGAATAAGTTTTTGGATGCTCAATTGTCCATCGTTGTATTTGAAAAGCCAAAAATTACCCCCAAATAAGATGTTAGGTCATTACTAAACACTACATGAGCCATAACCAAACCTGTGTTGACATTAAGTGGAGGATATTCAATCAATTTGAATCTATTCCCATTATTCAACAAAACAACATTAAAGGGATGGGACAAGGATGTCACTTGATGCATTGGACCCATGACTTCACTAGACCTCATGGAATGAAATTATGTGCCCTCCAGTTGTCCCTCCTTGTGCCAAAAAGCCTAATGGTTTTGTGTTATTACGAAACATGTGTTAGGTCATTACTAAACCTGCATGCATTGATACAATCAATGCAGGATATTCTTCATTACTCAACGAAGCAACTTTATAGGGATGGGAGAATGATGCTATTTCATCTATTGGTCCCAAGATCTTACGTAACCTTACGTGACAAGATTATGGGCCCTCATTGTCCGCAATTGTGCCAAAAAGCCCAATTTAATCCAAAACTATCGGTTATAGGTTATTATCAACCATGTGTTTGGTCATTAAAAAACATGTGCTCTGAATGCGAGATTATCTCACAATCACAATATATTTTCTGTTTCGATATGGAATAAATGCGTTGGAGTGAACCGGTACCCATCGAGTGTATAAGCCGGTTTGATGTCTTGCAAGACAGAACACGTAAACTAACCTCGGGACTTGATCCAAGGAACGCCCCTCCGATGCCTAAGTCAGTAAAGGGTAATAACATGTATATCTCAAGTAGAGTATAATAATAATATATGTGAATGTACCTTATGACTCAGATCAATGAGGTACTTATAGGAGCCGACAATATCCTTGCTAAGATAGGATTCTGGTCCCATTGGTTAGATACAATTCTATCCTCTTTTAATACTTATCTTTAGCCCCAAAGGCATGTTGGATAATTACTGGATTAGACCCAAGCCCATACGAGGATGGCCCAGGTTAAGAGTACCATCAAGGTATCCTGATAATGCCGGTATGATGTAGTCAACGGCCCTCTCGCAAATACGTTGACCAAGTCGGTCTTAAGCGTTTCCTCAGGACCGGTATGGAACTTAGTCAACCCTTATACACTTCCATTACTCAGTAAAACAACTTTATTGAGATAGGACAATGATGCTAGGCCCATGCTTCACCTAACCTCATGGAATAAAATTATGGGATCTCATTATCCCTCTTTATGCCAAAAAGCCCAATTTATCCCCAAATATGTTTGTTTTAGGTTATTACCCAACAAGAGGTTGAACCTGTGTTGACATTGTCAATGAATTATAAAACTCACATTGGCAAAAAAATTAAGATTAATTAAAATATATGGAGGATAAGATCGTGAAACAAATATAGAGGTCGTTTGTAATATTTTATGTAATGTCGTATCAAAATATCTTTTTGAGTGTTAATACATTTTTATTGATTATTTATTTTTACTTTATAACTCTAGATTGATAATTTGAATTAAACATACATATTGATTACTTATTTGTACTTTGGATTATTGATTTGAAGTGTTTCTTTCTAATACATTTTTAAAGTGTAGCATTAGAAGTATTTTGATTTCTGAATGGCGTAGGAAATTACATAAACCTTTTTAAATAATTACCTAAAATTTATGTTCCGTCATCTAATCTTCAACATTTCAAATTGTCTTCCTTCTCCTTTAAAAAAATCACTCTACTTTAAAATTGTTGGACCTTTGGTAATCAATACTTAAGGAAATAATATATCGTCTTCGTGGAGGTACAAAGTAAGGTTTTTCAACATCATAGAATCATCCAAATTAAGTTTTGGTGAAATTCGTAATAATGTAGAATTTGATTTTGAATTTGTTCTTGTTCATACTCATATCTTGGTTTTTCTGAAAATAATGATTAGCCAACGACTCTCTATTTCATGGTTTATTCATGAATTCCAGGGTGCCTCATGAAGTTTCAAAGATGAAGAGAGGAAAGAGAAATTTCACCAAACTTATTTCTCCAATATATAAAATTTGGTTTTCATTTTTATACCATCTCCATCACAAATTCATGATCTGTTCATGAATTATTATCATTTCATGATATAAAGAGGAGAGAAAGTTGTAGACAGGAGAGTGTTAAAGATATGGCATATATTTTGGGTTGTAATTAGCGACATGTCATGCTGGTTTATGGGATTTATTAGGATAGTTTCCTAAACTCACTCCCATTCCTTTATACTGTATATTAACCGTGGCTGATGAATGAGAAGCAAGCAAAAAGTTTGTGAGACTCAATATTTTGACATGGTATTAGTTTAGCTATTAAATCACCATATTCTCTTCTCTAAAACACTACTATGGCTAGTGACGAAACCCCACCACAACCACCACCAAAATTTGACTTTTCTTCTCCAAGATCGACCGGGTGACTTTATTACCTCGACCCGGCTTCATAAAAATAATTATGATAACTGGGCCAATGACGTGCAAATGGCGTTGGAGGCATGCCGTGAATTCGGCTTTCTTGATGGAACCATTACCGAACCTACGCCTCCCTACACCATCATATTGGTCTACAATTCAGGCTATGTTAGTGTCTTCGCTCATGAACACAATTATCCCCGAAGTTAAATCTTCCATCTCCAAATACCGAGATGCAAAACACTTGTGGGATACTCTCAAATCCCGCTATGTTATCATCAATGGACCTCGTATTCAACAACTTTATTCTTCCATTGCTGAGTTGGAGCAATCTCGCATCATGACTGTCGCGACATACTACGCCAAACTTAATTCCTTTTGGGAGGAGTTACATCAACATGAACCTATCAATACATGTACATGCTGTTCGAAGTGTGCTGTAGCGTCTCAACATCAAGCTCGTCGGCAAACTCGTATGTTACATCAATTTCTTATGGGCGCATGTTCTGATTTTCATGCCAATACTCGTGCAAACATTCTTTCACAAGACCCCTTACCATCTCTTGAACGAGCCTATCAATAAATGGTTCAAAATGAACGAGTTCGTCTTTCCAAGGCCATACCGGAAGATAAAGTCCCCGATGTAGCCCTCGGCTTTGCTCTACTCACCACTCCTGGTGTTGGATGTGGTTGTAGCCATGCCGACAAATCTCATCTTCTATGCAGTCATTGTCATAAATCCGGTCATGAGGCTACAACTTGCTGGGAAATAGTTGGCTGCCCAGAATGGCTCGAAGAAAAGATTAAAGGCGATGCTGCTCGTGGCCGCGCTCCTGGCCGTGGTCATCCACCTACCCAAGCTAATGCCACCATGGCTTCTTACAGTGCCGCCGGCAGCAGCACATCTTCATCTCATGTTTTGTCAGCCAAGCAATGGAAGACCCTTGCATGCCTTATTGGTAATATAAAAATCTGATGATCGCTTGACAGGTGAGTTTGATCTTTTGCTTTGGATCATTGATATCGGCGCCACTAATCATGTTTAAGGCCATGCTGAATTTATGTTTGATTTATAATGACATTATCGATTGATGGTGGGTCTTCCTAATAATGGTGAAATTGTCATTGCTAAACAAGCGGGTTCGGTTCGTTTATCCTATTCCATCACTCTTCATCATCTTTTGTTTGTCCCTCATTTAAGTTGAAATTTAATTTCGGTGTCTCAATGGATGATTCTTTGCAAAGTACTGTGACATTTACTTCCTCAATGTGTGCTATTCAGGACCAGTCGAGGGTTCTGATTGGAATAAGAATTAGGAGGGATGGACTCTATTACTTCAAAGAGGTTGATTTTGTGCACCATATCTCTACTGATTCGAGTAGTTGTATCTTGGATTTGTGGCATAAGCGTATGGGCAACACTTCAGAGAATATTGTCAAACTACTACCTCCTTGTCAGCATTTTAAAGGTAGTTTCAATAAAGCTTGCGAAATATGTTTTTGTGCAAAACAGACTAGACATAAATTTCGTACTATTGATCTTGTTTCCATTAGGATTTTTGAGAAAGTCCATTGTAATTTACGGGGACCTTATAAATATTCCTCCTCCTAATGAAGCTACATTTTTTTTGACTTTGGTGGATGATTTTTCCCGCAATGTTTGGATTTATCTGTTACTTATAAAACATAAGTTTTTTTTTGTATGTTTATGTCCTTTGTTGCTATGATTGACCACCAATTCTCTCAAACTATTAAAGTTGTGCAAAGTGATAATGGCACATAACTTAAATGTTTGCATGATTATTTTTTGGCTACGAGTATTCTTTTTCGAACTTCATGTGTGTGGGAACCCCTCAACAAAATGGTCTAGTTGTAAGAAAACCTCAACATATATTGAATGTTGTCCGTGCCTTACGATTTTAAGCCCATTTGCCTTTATTTTTTGGGGGGAAAGTATTCTTGCTGCAGCTCATCTTATAAACGCACTCCTACCCCCGTCTTAGCCAATAAAACTCCCTTTGAAATTTTATCTTCTCATCCTCCTTCATTTGACGCTATTCGTATTTTCGGGTCCTTGTGTTTTGCCCATGATCAACGGGCAAAGAGTGACAAATTTGCTAGCCGATGTCGAAAATGGTTATTTGTTGGATATCCTTTCGAAAAAAAGGGTTGGAAACTTTTTGATCTTGATACTCATGAATTTTTTGTTTCACGCGATGTTAAATTTATTGAAGAAACTTGTCCCTTTCGTGAACCCAAAACTGCCAATATTCTGTCGCCAAATATGGTGGAGATGAATGGTGATACTGATATTTAATTTGATGAACTTGTGGATCTTGTGGAACCCGAACTCATGCCTCCCTTGTCTCTTGGCTCTACTCCTCCAAATCTCAGCTCAAAAATGACTCAACCTACACCTTTACATTTTTTCAACACAAACTCGGAACCAATTAATGCTCCTTCTCCCACTTCCTTACCTGATACAACAATTGGGCCTTCTGACCCAGTGCTTAACTTAGCACCTAAGCCCACCTCTACCACACCTGCTCCTATTTGCTCTAAGCTCGAACCTGGGCTTTTGTCTACTGGCCATCTGTCAGCGTTTCTGATGAGCTATTTTCTCTTGGGCGTGGTTTGCGGGCTAAGCAGCCCTCTGTTCTTTTGCGTGACTATGTTACTCACACGGTGCAAGCTAAGAGTCCATCCTCCCCTTCTCATGCTTCTTCTCATCCCTCAGGTACTTCCTATCCTATAGCACATTATATAACTTGTGACAGTTTTTTATTGCCATACCGAAATTTTCTTGCAGCGGTAACTACTGCTCAAGAACCGCGCTCTTTTAAATAGGCCATGAGAGATGCTAGTTGGCGAGAATCCATGAACAATAAAATTCGCGCCTTGGAAGAAATTAGGACTTGGACCATGGAGCTCTTACCTCTAGGAAAACGTGCTTTGGGTAACCAATGGGTCTATAGGAACAAATTCAATTTTGACGGGACTCTTGAACGGTTAAAATATCTTCTTGTTGTTTTTCGTTATCATCAAACTAAAGGCCTTGATTACACAGATACCTTTGCCCCTGTTGCCAACATGGTGACGGTTCGTACTTTTCTAGGTATTGCTGCTGCTAAGAATTGGGAACTTCATTAGATGGATGTTGATAGTGCATTTATCCATGGTGATCTTGAGGAAGAAGTTTACATGAAACTTCCTCCTGGGTTTGAAGCTTCGCATCCAAATATGGTATGTCGACTCCGGAAATCTCTATTTATTTGGTTTGAAACAGGCTTCTTGATGCTGGTTTGCCAAACTAGTCACGACCTTGAAGGGGTATGGGTTTCTTCAATTCTACTTTGATTACTCATTATTTACCTTCACTAGTGGCTCTATATAGATCAATGTTCTTGTGTATGTTGTTGATCTTATTATTGCTGGTAAATTCTGTTGTTTTAACTGCTTTTAAAGCATATTTGAATGACTGCTTCCTCATGAAAGATCTTGGCTCTCTAAAATGCTTTCTTGGCATTGAAGTTGCTCGTAGCTCTTTGGGTTTGTTCTTGTGCCAAAGGAGGTACACTTTGGACATCATATCTGAAGTCTCTTGGGGGTAAAATCGTGTGGTTTTCCTATCAAACAAAACCATAAGTTAGGTCTCGCTATTGGTGCTTTGCTTGATGAACCATAATCTTACCGTCGGCTTGTGGGCCGCCTCATATATTTAGCTGTGACTCGTCTTGATCTATCTTATTGTGTTCATATTCAATCCCAATTCATGCAAGTTCCTCGTATCGAGGATTTTGGAAGCTACTTTAAGGGTGGTTCGGTATTTGAAAGGTACTCCAAGTCAAGGTATTCTTCTCCGTGCCGACATTGATTTGACCTTACAAGGTTGGTGTGACTCAGATTGGGCTGCTTGTCCCATTACTCGCCGTTCTCTCTCTAGTTGGCTTGTTTTTCTTGTTCACTCTCCTATCTCCTGGAAAAACCAAGAAGCAACATATTGTCTATCGCTCATTAGCTTAGGGGTGCATTATTCTAAAGCTATCCGATTTTTTTTCTGATAGTCAATCTGCCTTACACATTACTAAAAATCCCGTCTTCCATGAACGGACAAAGCACATTGAAGTTGATTGCTACTTTGTTCGTGATGCAATCAATGATGGACTCATATCTCCTTCTTATGTCCCTACTACCACTCAATTGCCTGATATATTTACAAAGGCTCTCGGCAAACATCAGTTTGACACTCTACTCTCCAAGTTGGGCATTTTAAATCCCCATGTTCCAACTTGAGGGGGGAGGGGGGTTGATAAGGATATGGCATATATTTAGGGTTGTAATTAGCGATTTGTCATGCTTGATTTATGGGATTTGTTAGGATAGTTTCCTAAACTCACTCCCATTCCTTTGTACTGTATATTAACCGTGGTTGATGAATGAGAAAGCAAGCAAAAAGATTGTGAGACTCAATATTTTGACAGAGAGAGAAAGCTCCATTGAGGATAGGGAAGAAAGGAGCAAAAGTGAACTATTTTTCTTATCAGCATAATTATTTATCAGACTTTTTGAATTTTTTCCATTTTTGTGGCAAATTCGGAAACCATATAAATCAATTTAAGTAATTATATAAAATAATTTTTGTATCTTGTAAAACATTTGAAAAGAAAAATAAAACCTGTGGTTGACATTCATTGTAGTCCTACTCTTTCATTTTCATTTTTTTGTTTAAATAAACGTCTTAGAATTTTCACTCGTATCGAAGATTTATGAAAACAGAATATGTGAATGTTATTTCCGAATCTAGAATATAATTGTTCGAGAGTTTGAAAAAAAAAAAATCAAGATGTTGTACTTGATTTACGGATCACTAGCTCTTACGTTTGAATCAATTGTTTTGAATGCAAATCCTATAAGGATATATTCTGTCATTCTGCATGTTGTCATGGTCAGTGCCAAGGATTCAACAGCATGTGGCCAAGTCATAAATGGTTCAAAGAACATGCAAATATAATACTTAATCTGATCTCTAGCATTCAGTAGCCAGTAGTACTCCATATCTTAAAATCTCATCTACAATTCTAATTCATCAAAGAAACAGCTGTAAAGATTCCATAATCTGAAGAGAATAACTAGAGAAAGAAAGAAAGGAGGGGCATGGGGTGTTCGAATTATTATGCACATGAAAATCATATTATAAAATAATATTCCCATTTAGATATCATTCATATGTATGTAGGTTGATTACATGATTTTCATCAATAGGACCTCAGAGCCCATCTTGCATTATGAAGGTTAGAGAGAGAAAGAAAAAGAGAGAATAAATGAATATATTAATTAATTAATTAATTATCCAATACCTAAGAATAAAGATTAATAACTAAAAAAATTATTAAACAAATTAAATTGAATAAAAAAAAGGTCTTTCTTTCCCTTTTTCTTGTTTTAGTTGAGAAGAAGAGCTTGTCCCAGATGAGATGATAATAATGTGATTCTGAGGCAAAGACACCAACTTCCTTAGGTTGTAATAATTGAATATCAGCTGCAATTCTTCAAGTTCTTTCCTGCTCCAACTGAACCTACTCCACAGTTAAGCACACTGAATCCCATAGTATCAGCTTTTATTTTTTTGCATAAATAAATTTAACTAATAAGCAACTGTTGTATCCCAAATTATATTATGACATTTTCATTGATTGCAATAACTCGATAATTTATGGCAATATAATTTATAAATGTTGTGAAGAACATCTCATTTTAAGATTCACGCATTCATGATAATGCTAATTCATCCGTAAATACCTACTTTTTCAATATTATATAACTAGCTAACAAAATGGGTATTATCAATGGAAGTTGAATACTACTATCATATACTTATATATAGAACCTTCTTATCTTGATCACTAAAGAATGAAAACACCATTACTTATCTGACCTCAAATAGTTATCATGTATTTTTCGGCTACATGGCACATTATACTTTTAACATCAAGACGTCGATTTAAAAGAAAAACAATAGAAAGAAAAGGTACAAATTTGACTATGATAAACCTTACAGCAAAATAATTTAATTTCTTCTCATATTGGAATTTGTTAGATTTACGAAATACTTCATCCGTTTAGAAATAGTTGCACCACTTCTAACTTTCACGCATGCCGCTATATGATTTTAACCATTAATATATTTCATTATCAATAAATAAAAATTATAAAAAATTTATATAAATAAAATTTACATCGAGACAAATCTAACAAGACCTCACATGACTATGTTTTTCCTAAAATATTAATCAACAAATACAATTTAAGTGTAAAATGTGAATAGTGCACAAAATATAAATGGTACAACTATTTCTAAACGAAGTAAGTATAATGGTTGTTGTATGTCTATGAGCACATGTTAGAAAATCTCAAAATCTTTTCTATTTTATTTTGGTTGGACAAAGTGGCCGGTCTTGAGCTGTTTTTTGTTTATTGTTTTTGGGTGAAAAGCATTTGTTCTTTTTTTTTCCTTCCATTAAAATATGGTGAAACTTTACAGTAAACACATAGAATGGGATTGATAGTTGCACACATGTCATGCCAGCAAAAATAGTTGCGACCATGTCTCTAAGACAGCCATAGGCCGGGGACGAAGGGAATGATTGATGCCAAGTTGCCAACTACACCACTGCATGTAGTAATTAACATGAGTTAACAATTTTTTTAAATGTAATTAAAACTAGTCTTCTGATTTTTTTAGACAGGACGAGTTATCAAATGTAATTTTATTTTATCCATATGCGCCATGAAGGCGGTACAAAGTACAAAGAAGAGGAGGGGGAATTCGAACCTGTGACCTATCGTTCACAGCACTTCAATCTTAATCAGTAACTATTAGGCCAAGACATCCTTGGTTAGTCTAAAAATACTAATGAGCTAGCAACCTATACTAAAGGAGTATTTAAAAAGCTAACATATTTCATCATTTCTACCAACACTTATAATATTATTATTCATAGCTTTATTTACGTTTAACGGTTAAAGAGAGGCAAAACATACACATATGCCTAATCATTAGGCCCGGCTAGCAAAATTTGATCCGGCCCAAACCCGATTCGTTCGGCAGATCTAGCCTAATGCAAGAAATTACAAAATTTAAGAAAAGGAGAGGTTACAAAAATTACCTGTAGGAGGGGCTATGCAAACAGGAGTAGTGGGCTTAGTAATAATAGGAAGGGGAGCAGTCATTGGGCCAGCTGATGTGGGTGGAAAAATGTGGGCTGGTAGGCCCATAGCGGCCTGGTGATGGGGTTGCTGGTGGTGATGATGTTGGTGAGAGTAAGGGTAAAATGGGTACATTGGCATCAATGTGTTTGCTCCCGCCATCAAAGCCTGCCCTGGATACATCTGTGGGTAGTGCCCCCCGTTTATGTAGGCCCCACCACTGTAGCTTAACTTCTGCAAAACATATTGTTTGACCACTCAGTCAACATAATAAACCAATTAAATAATAGAAGAAGAAAGTTAATCCCCAATTCTATATTAGTTATTGAGTTATCGTTTTAAATTTAGAAAAATCGAAATTCTAATTGGTCTTGGTCACTCCATCTGAAAATTATGGACATATATTTGTGCATTAGTATCCTGTATCCAAATTGACCAAAGTCTTACAAATGCGATAATTTTAGCGACAAATTAGTTAAATGATGTGATAAAATATAAAACAATACGATTTCTTACGTATATATTTCTCCCAAAGATTGATTGAGAAAATTAGTTAAGTGATGTGATAATATAAACTACATATATATATATATATATATTTGGCCTAAAGAAAAGTTTACGATTCAGAAAATAGATTTAGAGCTCTATTTCCAATAACGATGCTTAGTTTTGGAAAAGGAAGGAGAATGTGGACATGGATTAGATCAATTTATTTAATGTAGTGAAAAGAAATTGATACCAGGAGTTTAGTATAAGCAAAAATAATTGTTAAATTTCTAGATGTAGGACCACGATTTTGTTTTGTCGTGTACAAGTTTAGTCTTGTTAAGTTATTACAACTAGAAAATTTATGCAAGTATACAGTTGAAAATAATACTGTGACATTCTGGTACAAAATAATCAGCAATTAGCATATTATGTATCGTAAATGTTTGTAAAACAAGTACAGTAGCATCCAAAATCGAATTCTAACTAATATCAAACTGAAGATGGAGTCTAAAATTGGTAAGTCTTATAATGACATTTAAAATTTAAGATCAAATCAGTTTTATTCTGTACTTTAAAATAAATGACATCTAGTTTAGTTGATAAAGTCTTGTACGAGTGTTATCCAACTACCCATGACTTAAAATCGAAACCGGTTTACGTTGCTCATTTGCTCTAACACCATTTTTTAAAAGTCGATTTTTTTTTTTCTCTTTTGCAATTAAATTATCCGCGATTCTAAGAAAACAGTCACAAATTTTACTGTTTCTGCTTATAGCATGTGAAACAAGTTGTACGTAGCACAATTTGTGATGCAAACTGCCTTTAAAATGTCCAAAAACATTTCCTAATAGAATAAGGTCGGTATACTATTAGTTTACTTACTGCTATTTAAATTGTTAATATCAAACTGAACTATTGCAGTTACTTACATGATTGTAGCCAACATCAGCTGCAATGTAGGTAGGAGAATACCTGAAAATTGAAGTTGAAGAAATTTATTAGCAGCAAGTACCAAATTCCTTAGAAAAAGTAGGGCAAAAGTGAATAACTTTTCGCACATAACTTTGCTAATTATTAGTACAATCAAATAATATTTTGATTTTTACCCATAGAAGGGAACAGCTTGATGGTGCTGATGGGCATGAAACGGTGTCGTTGGGGTGGGTGAAGTAGCACGACCAGAAGCAACAGCAGCTGGATAATACCACTGCACATGACCAGCAGGTGGCGCAGCAGCTGAGGTGGGGCTTAATGCATTGCCACCACTACCTCCGCTGCCATTGCTTCCATTGGATGCTTGACGTTGATGATGGGGTTGCGGAGTTGTCGACGATGATCGAGGTGGGCGGCGAGCCCCGAGCGCTGCTAGGTTGCAGTTTGCTCGCCTCCCGTTGATGATTGGTGTTGCATCCTCACATGCCTTCTTTGCTGCCTCTGGCTCCTTGAAGGTCACCTGCACATTTTTTTTTAATAAAGAAGTTAATTATTATTGCAAATCAACTATAAATCACATATGAACTACACGCTGAAAGCAGTGATGTAGATGTGATTCAATCCTAGATCCTTGGATACCATCTCTACAAGACTACCAACTAAGTTAGATGAAATCAATTTAACAGAGTTTGTGAATTGTAATAGTGGACTACTTAAATATAGTGTAATCCTTATTTTTATTATGATGAGTGTCAGTATTTTCTATAAGAGTCGTCATTATTTCTATACCGTTTGTATAGGTACAATGTGTGTTTTGGCATTGTAAGAAGATCAGATGTAAAAGAGATACAACACGATAGGATTATAAAGCCCACAATATAGGACGAAAACGAGTTAGTAGGCCCGGGCTATGCTCCCGCCGGTAAGAAAAAAATTAATTTTTTAATATAATACTTTATGATAATAACACTAATACAACTTAGCGTGGTGGTTAAAACATTAATATATGTACTCGAGGTCTTGGGATCAACCCTATACTATGCAATTTCTAAATTTTTTTATTGACATGGATTACATAAACTAAAACCCCTATGCGAAAGTGTATAATGTGGAGGTGAAAGACAACTTACAAAGCCATAACCCTTGGATCTGCCAGTGATCTTATCAGAGATGATAACAGCCTCAAAGATCTCACCATATTTTTCAAAATGCTCAAACAAGGCTTGTTTAGGTGTTTCCCATGCTAATCCTCCTACAAAAACCTTGGTAAGAGTCGTATCACCAAATGGCGATTTATCATTATTGTTGTTGTTGTTGTAGTCGCTCATTGTCATCTTAATGAGTTAAGAAGGAAGTGTTTGGTAGTAATATAAGTGAGAATTTTTTTGAGAGGAATTATGAAGAATAGAGTAGAAAGACTAGAGGAGTGAAGGAGAAGAAGAGGAAAATATAATGAAGGAGCTGGAGTAATGTGGTGGGAATTAATTTAAACAAAAGAAATGAAAGGATGGAGAGAAGAGAACATAGACAGGTAATGGACAGGTAAGAATATGCTGAATAGGCTTTTTCGTGCTCTAGTTGTCTCTTAGCTTAGCAACGTGAACTCATTCATCTCTCCAATCTTGGATGTTTTTTCTTACTAATAAACGGCGTCTGTCATCTTCATTTGTAACGCATTTTTCAAATCATATTTTGTGTGCGTATATCTAGGGATTAATTATATTAGTTGATTGGGGGTTCTAATTGGCTAGCACCCTTGACCTCGTATATTAACTAACTTGATCGATTAGAGACATCATAACGTAACAAACCTTATTTTAATGGATATAAAGATATTGCTCTTTTAGTACTGCAAAAATCTGATTTCTACTCTTTCTCTTTGAAATTAATAGTTATTTGTATACTTAGTTTGGACATTTTCAAGATATCGTCACTCTTATTTCACTATTTTGATAATGACATATAATTAAAGTTTACATGATTTTAGTTTATTAAGTCCGGTTTTTAGTTTATTATGTTAGAAGTAATGCCATGTCTTAGATTTATTTTTCCTGTTTTGTTTATTTTATTTTGTTAGATTTATTCTTTTAGTTTTAGTTAGTTTATTTATTATTAGACTTCACGAATAACATGATAAATAACTTATGATGAATTGATTAGGAGTTTGATCAAGATTAAGTTGTTAATATCTTATTTGTGATATTCGGTTAATATTATGGATGTAACAAATTTAATATATTAAGTTTCCATAATATTTTGTTTAGTTAGTGTGTGCAGCATGTTTATTTTTCCTACAATCTAGGAGCCACCAAACACTAACCTAAGCATGCGCTTAAAAATAGCTCGTTGAGGTAGTTCCTACATTTTAGGAACCACAACAACTAATCTATTTATAAGGCGTGTGAACGTGGAGAAGTGGCTATGTTTAAGGAAACCCAACTGCCAACAGAATTATCACAGCGGACATATTGTGGAGAAGTGGTTGAAGCTACGTGTGATTATGGAGAAGATCTTGGAGAAGATCATGGAGAAGAACTCGAGAAGAAAGGTCCCTACAAATAGAGTTTTGTAATGATCTTATAAGATATACTTTCAGAATTTTATGTAATATTCTTAGTGAAAGTACATTCGGTTCCTCCAAAATCAGTTCACACTGAGGAGCTAGTTCCTGGAAACGATGAACACATCAGGAGAAAGATTGGAAGAAGGTTACTCAACTCAGCGTCCACCAATGTTCAATGGCAAGTACTATCCATACTGGAAGAATCATATGGAAATATTTATCAAGGCCGAAAATTATCAAGTTTGGAGAGTAATAGAGATTGGTGACTTCGAAGGCACAGAGAAAAATGAAAAAGGTGAAGAAATCCCCAAGCCACTCACCAAATATGATAAAGATGACTTTGACAAGATAGAGATGAATAACTTGGCCAAAAAGATTCGATCTCCACTGTGGTCTTGGTCCCCATGAACACAATCTAATCATGGGATGCAAATCAGCCAAGAAAATGTGGAAACTTCTTCAAGTTACTCACGAAGGAACAAACGAAGTCAAGAGATCAAAGATTGACATGCTCATGCACAAATATGAGCTACTTCAAATGAAGCCTAAGGAGTCTGTTCAAGAGATGCCCACAAGGTTCTCCAACATCATTAATGAACTTAAATCTCTAGGAAAGATCATCACTCCGGAGGAACAAGTACAAAAAGTTCTACGAAGTCTTCCTCAGGATGAAAAATGGATGGCAAAGGTTAATGCGCTGCTTGAAACAAAAGATTTCACCACATTCAATATCGAACAACTTTCCGGTTCCTTGTTGACTCATGAAATCCATCTAGGAACTCATGAAGTTGACTCTAATAGGCCTAAGGCATTGGCTCTCAAGTCCGATGACTTAGAGGATTTAGAAACTGATGATGAAGAGGCAACACTGATCGTGAAAAGATTAAAAAAGTTCTTCAACAAAAACTACAAAGGGAAGAACTTGAAAAAGCCAGGAAAGTTAAGCTATCACAAGTGTGGAAGTCCGGATCACTTATAAAGGAATGCCTCTCTGGGAAAATGAAAAAGCAAAGGAAAGTACAAGGAGAAGGGAAAGGAACACAAAAACCTTTCTCAAAAGTTGATATGAGAAGGGCCATGGTGCTGCCTGGGAGAATCCGATTCAGACGAGGCAGGAACAACCAGAAGAGGAGACAGCTCATTTATGTCTCATGGCAAAAACACGAGGAAGAAGACTTGCCAAACAACAAGGTACGCATAAATGTTATGAAGAAGAGTTAAAAGAACTTTCAAAGAATCAATTAATAAAACTACTTTTGGAAACTTTGGATGACTACAAGGCCATTTGTGTTAGAGAAGAAAATTTAGAAAAAGCCTTAGAAGTCACCAAAGGACATTCAAATTGGTTTAAAACAGTGAATGCAAACATTGAGGAAAGATTCTTTGAAGTCTTTGATGAAAACCGACGTATTCGAGAAGCTTTTGAAAATGCTAAAAATGAAAATTATTTCTTGAATATGGAAATGGCTGAATTGAAACTATTCGTTCCTGAAGGAACCAGTTCCTCTATAAATACCAGATCCGAGTTCGAAAAGTTAAAATTCGAACATGAAAAAGTTTTGATAAATATCTGGTACTTAAAGAGAAAATGGAATCTTCAAGAACGACTCTTCCTGATCCAGTGAGCTGGATACAAAAATATAAAAATGAAGGAAGAAGTGGGTTAGGTTTCAATCACAAGAAGAAAAAAAAATAAAAAAAAATATGTTGATCTTCCAAGCAGCCGAATATGCTCTTACTGGGAGAACAGTGGACACTTAGTGTCTGACTGTTCCTCCAGAGAAGAACATATTGAAATGAACACCACTTAGTTAAACAAGTTTGGAAAGTTAAAGAAAATACAAACCCGACAGAGGAACCCAAGTCAAACTGGGTTCCTACCACTGACTGATTGCTTTGATACAGGCTAAAGTGAGGGGGAACAACCTGTGGTACCTCGATAGCGGTTGTTCTAAACACATGACAGGAGATAAAGAGAAATTTCTCTCGCTTTCAGCCTATGATGGAGGAACTGTGACCTTCGGAGACAATCTTACCGGTAACATAGTTGCAATAGGGAAGGTAGGAAAGTCTAAGTCACATTCCATAGACAATGTATTTTTGGTCGAGGGTTTAAAACATATCTGCTTAGTATTTCTCAATTTTGCGACAAAGGGAACAGTGTAAATTTTACTGATGAATGTTGTGTAGTAAGTAATGCACGAACAGGTACCAAAATTCTAGAAGGAACAAGGAAAGGGAACATCTACGTTGTTGATCTCAACCTTGTTCCTAGGAACAATCTAACGTGTTTAAGTGCCGTCGATAATGAACCACTTCTTTGGCATAAAAGATGTGGTCACGCAAGTATGGCATTACTCCAGAAGCTAAGTGGTAAGGACTTGGTGTTGGATTACCAACTATCAAAGTCTCAAACCATGAAGTTTGTGGACCATGTGCAAAAGGTAAACAAGTTAGATCCTCGTTCAAATCAAAGAAAATGGTAAGCACACAAAGTCCCTTGAATTGATTCATATGGACTTGTGTGGCCCTGTTCGAATCCAAAGTCGATCTGGTAAGAGATATGTGCTTGTAATAGTTGATGATTTTTCAAGATACACTTGGGTTATTTTTCTCCATAGCAAAGATGAGACATTTGATGAATTTGTTAACTTTGCAAAAGAACTCAAAGAATAAGTGGTTTTAAAATTAACACTTGCGTTCTGATCATGGTAAGGAGTTTGAAAACTCCAAATTTGATGAGTTTTGCAGAAATGAAGGTCTTGATCACAACTTCTCAGCTCCTAGAACTCCACAACAAAATGGCGTGGTAGAACGGAAGAATCGCACTTTGGAGGACATGGCAAGAACAATGATCATAGCAAGCAATCTTCCGAAGAATTTTGGGCTGAAGATGAATACGGCATGCTACATAATCAATAGAGTCATGCTAAGACCAATTGTCTTGAAGACCCCTTATGAGCTTCTCAAAGGAAGAAAACCCAATATCTCGTACTTTAGAATCTTTGGTTGTAAATGCTTTGTACATAACAATGGTAAAGACAATTTAGGAAAGTTTGATGCTAGAAGCGATGGGGCTGTTTTTATCCGATATGCTTTAAGTAGTAAGGCATATAGAGTTTACAACAAACGAACAATGTGTGTTGAGGAAAGTGTCCATATTTTTGATGAAACTAACTCTCTGCAGGAACCAAGTCATGAAAATGACTTTGAAATAGGACTGACTCGTATTGAGGATCAGTAAACATTGATGAGGAACTAACACCTGCAGGAACCGACAAAAAGCATATTTCTGAAGAAGAGATAGTTGTTCCTGATCCTGTTATACAGGAGGAACAGCACCAGAAATTCATCCAGTAGACGAGACGAATGAAGCTCCTCAACTGGAGGAGCAGAGACAAGAAGATTTGAACCAAGACCGTGGAAACACTTGAAATCCCATCCATTGGATTTAATAGTAAGTGATATTGAAAAGGGAACTCAAACGAGATCCCAACTAAAAAAATTTTGTGCTTTCCATGCCTTTTGTCTATGACAGAACCACAGGATCACAATGATGCTCTACAGGAGTCTGACTGGATAAACGCCATGCAAGAGGAACTGAATGAGTTCCAGAGGAACAAGGTCTGGCATCTTGAGACCAAGCCTAAAAACCAAAAGGTGATTGGACTAAAATGGGTCTTCAGGAACAAGCTAGACGAACATGGAACATCATAAGAAACAAAGCCAGACTCGTAGCCAAGGTACAATCAACAAGAAGTATTGATTGACTTCGATGAAACCTTTGCTCCTGTAGCTAGAATAGAAGCAATAATAATTTTGATTGCCTTTGCATCATTCATGGGTTTTAGGTTGTACCAAATGGACGTCAAATGTGCCTTTTTAAATGGATATTTGATTGAAGACGTCTATGTGGAACAACCTCCTGGTTTTGAAAACCCGGATCTTCCTAATCATGTCTATAAGCTAGATAAAGCTCTTTATGGGCTTAAGCAAGCTCCTAGATCATGGTATGAAAGACTTTCAAAATTCATACTTTCTAATGACTTTATGCGAGGCAAAGTTGATAGGACCCTGTTCCTTCGATCCAAAGGAACAGACATCCTAGTGGTTCAGATTTATGTGGATGATATAATTTTTGGTGCAACTAACGAATCTCTTTGTAAAGAATTTGCTGAGTTAATGCGTAGTGAATTTGAAATGAGTATGATGGAAGAGTTAAACTTCTTTCTCGGTTTGCAAATCAAGCAAACTGAAAAGGAACAATGATCCATCAACAAAAATACGTAAAGGAGTTATTGAAAAAATATGGACTGGATCAAGCAAAATCAAACCATACTCCTATAGGAACAGGTACAAGGTTAGATGAGGATCAAAGTGGTAAGTCCGTAGATCAGAAACTCTATAGAGGTATGATTGGTTCCTTACTTTATCTAACTGCTAGTAGGCCTGATATATCCTTTAGTGTTGGTTTATGTGCAAGATTCCAATCAAATCCTAAGGAATCCCATTTGACAGCTGTCAAAAGGATTCTTAGATATTTGAAAGGAAGTGATGATCTTTGTTTGTTCTATCCTCGAAGTGACATCTTTGATCTAGTAAGCTATTCCGATGTTGACTTTGCATTTCCAAGGATCCAATTTATCACTCTAGAGTCAAGCATATTCACATTAGACATTATTTCCTAAAAGACAATGTAGAGAGGGGATTGGTCAAAGTTGATTTTTGTCCTACTGAAAATCAAATAGCTGACATATTGACTAAACCCCTATCTAGGGACAGGTTTGAAAAGATACGCTTAGCTTGGAACTAGGAGTGATAAAAATTGTTTAAATGTACACATGATGTTAATTCCCCCCAAATTGTTTCTTACTAAGTGTGTCCTGCAACCTTCATGAATTAAATTTCATACACCTAGGGTCAAGTATAAGGACTCACATATGTCTCTGAATATTACCCTTAGTGTCCTTGCACATATTTGGTACGTATGTAGTTTGTATATTATGCATACAATTTTTATCATATGCAAGAGTAAATTTTTTTATTTTCTTTTTCCATTTTCTTAATTTTCCTCCAAATTTTCTTGTTTCCTTTTCTTTTCACACCTTTCCGTCCAAAATTAAAAACATTAATCTGAATTATGGCCAAAATTATGCGTTCAAGTAATCTAATGTTAAATGAAGAAACTTCATTAATTGCCTTCCAAAAACCCATAAACCGTTTCATTAAACCTAACTCTCCATTTCTATTTCACACGGAATCATGATTACATTATAAACCCAACCCATCACATCACTGACCCCTCATAATTTCCCTCTCACATCAACTCACTTGTCTCTCTCTCTCTCCTCTTTCTCATCTTCAACCCACCAAAACTTTGTCACTATGTCTTCCAAAACTCAAAATTCCGGTGATCATGAAAATTTCTCAAGAGAGAAAACACCATCCCATGATGAATTAAGTGCTCAAGAATCATCCAAGAACGAAGCAGATTCTACCAGGTCGAAATCGGCATCCTCTGCTCCTGTTTCTCTCTCTCCGAAAAAGGAAGAACGAAGGTGAAAACGAGATTGAAAGCAATCAAGAACAAGAGATTACTGTACCTACAAAGCGAGGTAAGAAAACAAAATCTTTCACAATTTCTTGTGGGCTTTTGTGTAGATGTTGCATGGTGCAAAAAGTCTAAGTGGAATGAGTTATTGAAAATTTTGAAATTTCAGAAATAGTTAAAAATTGTTAGCGTAGATGAGGGTCTTTATGAAAAGGGGATGAAAGCTTTTTGTTCTGGGTTTACCATAACTGAGAGTGTGTGTGTCAATTGTCAATGGGTCTGTAGTTACCATCACTGAGAAGAAACTTAGGGAATGGTTTGATGCTCCAAATGAGGGTTACAAGGATTACATTAAGGGTAGGGCTAAGCTGAACATAAATGGAGTTTCTAATGCTCAAATTCTTGCTTTCTTTAACGGCAATTCAAATGCTTTATCTTTAGATAAAAAAGAATTGTCTCCTTTTCATAAGCTGCTATTTCAATTGGTTTGGCGTTTCATTTTACCCCGTACCTCAAAAAGAACCCAGACAAGTCTAATGGATCTTTCCATTATGCACTGCCTTGCTGAAAACATAAAAATCAACCTTCCCTCCTTGATAATTTCCCATCTCTCTCACTACATTACCCATAACACCAAAGTGGGTTATGGAAATCTTCTTTCCTCTGTTTTCAAACATTGCAAAGTTAAACTGCCTACTGATGGCTGAATTTTTTGACAGGATGACGTTGACGCAATGACGTGATGACTCGATGACATGATGCCATCTGACATGATGACGAAGTAATTATGACTTGAAGACACAACGAAGGACGCGAGATTGGAGCAGAGCATTAAGTGGTAACGGTCCAACTAAATAAGGAAGGAGTGTAATGAGGCATAAATTCAGCTGTTAAAGAGCGAATCTCATGACGTTGGAGCGTAAATGGAGAAGATCTCCCATGATTGAAGCGCCAAAGTTAATGTAATAATTAGTGAATTCATTTTTGTATTCGTTGAGAAAAAGCCAAGGGAAAAAAGAAGGCATATAAAAAGGGAGAGAGAGGTCATTAACAGGTTTTTTTACGCAACATAATTGGCAGAACACTACAGAGAAAATAACATTCTTGTAACGACAGTCAGTCACTAAGAAAGATAGTGAACCATATTAGTTTGGTGGATCTCCATCCACCCGCGGTTTTACCCACATTCATTGGGGTTTTCCGCGTCACCATTTTTGTGTGTTCATCCCCTTTGATCCCCTTTGCATTTTTTTGTCGCATTGCCTTAAACATAATCTGGTTAAATCGTCCCAAACTTTAATTTCGTCATAAGTAATAAATTTTAGCATAAACAATTTGGCACCCACCGTGGGGCATAACCAGACCATCTACTGTTCAAATCCATCAAATGGGAGAAACACCTAACCTCGAGGAAATGCAGAGACAATATGAACAGATGAGAGCAGAAATGCTCGAAATGAAGCAAGGCAATGAGCGGCTAGCTACCGACTTCACAACGTCACATGAGAGAATCCAGATATTGCAGGAAGAGTTAGCGTCGTCCAAAGCTTCGAAGGTCCGACGTCGCGCTAACCTGAATGACATCCCTTTCATGGGGAACCTTTCTAAGTCAGATAGTGAGGAGCCTGAAAATGACGAAGAGCCCGATGATGAAGATCGCTTATACAATGAAGAGAACGATCAAGGCGAAGGAGAAGCGAATCTCATGGCGAAACACATGGTCCAGATCGAAAAGCAGAATAAGCACTTAATGAAGCTCATGTCCCAGCTCCCCGGGGCTCCAACGCCAAGCATCGTGGAGCATCCAGACGGTTATGCAGAGTCACCATTCGTCGAAAGGATCGCGAGGGCTGTGCTTCCCAAAAAGCTCAATCTGCCTACCCTCGCTGCTAATTATGACGGTTCAACCGATCCAGGCGAGCATGTGGCCCAGTACAAGCAGCGGATGTGGCAAGCGTCAATTCCTTGGATTTGGTAGAGGCCTGCATGTGCAAGTCTTTTGGATCCACGCTCACCGGTCGCGCTCTCAAATGGCTCGGATCTCTCAGGCCAGGAAGCATTGGCAATTTTTTCACCCTAGTCAATAAATTCTATGAGAAGTTCGAAGGCAGTCGTAGCCTGGAAAAGCAGACGAGCGATCTATATGGCGTCATTCAAGGACTTAAAGAATCTGTTCGCGATTATTATAATCGCTTTAATAAAGAAATGATTAGCATTAAAGATCTTGATACTAAGACTGCTATTGAATGTTTCAGGAAAGGTTTGATCTTGCGATCAAAGCTATACAACCGTTTGACGAAGTACCCGTGCCAGACGTTCTAGGAAGTCAAGTCGCAAGCGTTAGCACAGATGAGATTGGAGGAATATGATGCCACCCTCAACACCATATCCACCCGACCTGCACCAGAGACCCCTGCTGACCGGAAGGCTTTCGTCCCCAAGAAGAATAACTGGCGAATCCACCCTTATAGCCGCTCAAATCAGGTAACAGTGTTACTGACGTTCTCAAAAATGCAGGTAACGACGTAAGGACGGAGTCGCCGAGGCGTCGTGAATGCCTTATCCAAAATCAGAGCACCCGTTCGTTGGCCAAAAAAGAGCGACCGACCGGAAGCGCAAAAAGATCAAACAAAGTGGTGTTAGTTCCATCATGACCATGGCTATAAGACGGAGGAGTGCATTGCGTTGCGACGAGAGGTCGCGTTCATGCTTAATAAGGGGCACCTTAAAGACCTTATGAGCGATAAAGGTAAAGCGTCCTTCGGTAGGAATACCGCGCAGTCAGACCCTCCTGCGTCGCCCACGCACGTAAAGGTAATCAACGTTATTTCTGGTGGGTCTGATGTATGTGGACTAACGTATTCCGCAGCCAAAAGGCTAGAAAGAGAGGGTACTCCCTCGTCCGCCGTTTTAAATCTTACAGGTCAGCTGAAGAACACAAGCTCGAAGCAATGGCAATAACCTTTAACGACGACGACGTCTGCGACGTGGAGCATCACGATGGATTAGTCATATCCCTGATTGTCAGTAATTGCTTGTTCAAAAGCGCCATCGAAGGTATGGGTTTGTGCGATAAAGATATTACTAAAAACTCTACTGTTTTGGTAGGGTTTCGTGGAGAGGCTCAACATACTGTCGGAGAGATCACATTGCCAACGCTAGCCAAAGGCGTCAACCTGCCAACTAGATTCAACGTTGTGGATTGTCCGTCCGCGTATAACATCATTCTCGGCACTCCATGGATACACAAGATGAAGGTCGTCCCCTCAACTTATCATCAGTCGCTAAAGTTTCCAACCAAGTGTGGCGTCCAAGAAATAAAGGGCGAGCAGAAATCTGCAAGGGAATGCTATAGTTCGTTGCTCAAACCCCCAAAAGCGTCCATCTAGCAATTAAAGGATGGATTAGCGCCCGACGCACCCAGCGAGCAGGACGTGGATTAAGTGATGCTCGATCCATCCATCCCCGATCGTGTCGTTCGCAAATCGGAGCGACGTTGTCGCAAGAAATACGAGGTCAGTTAGTTGATTTTTTGAAAACTAACCAAGATTGTTTTGCTTGGTCCCATGAGGATATGATAGGAATCAGTCCTGACGTCATTACACATAAGCTCAACGTCGACCCCGCTCACAAGCCTGTAAAATAGAAAAGACGCAAATTCGCACCTGAGAGGAATCAAGTCATCAATGACGAGGTTCAAAAGCTGATCGATACCGGAAAGATCTGTGAGGTAAAGTATCCAGATTGGTTAGCCAATGTCGTGGTGGTCAGCAAAAAAACGGGAAGTGGAGAGTCTGCATCGACTTCACAGATTTGAACAAAGTATGTCCCAAGGATCCATTCCCTCTCCCTCATATAGATGCAGTGGTCGACGCGACGGCAGGTCACGAGCTTTTAACGTTCATGGACGCGTATTCCGGGTACAACCAAATATTGATGCATCCGGATGACCAGGAAAAGACCGCGTTTGTCACTGATAAAGGTATATATTGTTATAAGGTTATGCCTTTTGGTTTGAAAAATGCAGGTGCCACATATCAGCGATTGGTCAACCAAATGTAAAAAGACCAACTGGGCGACACCGTGGATGTATACATAGACGATATGCTCGTCAAATCCAAGCGAGAATACGACCACATCCAGCATCTGTCGGAGGCTTTTGACGTCCTGCGAAGGTATGGCACGAAATTAAATCCCACTAAGTGCACATTTGGAGTGTTTGCAGGAAAGTTCTTAGGGTACGTCGTTACGCGACGAGGAATTGAAGCCAGCCCGGATCAAATAAAAGCCATCATTAACATTCAATCTCCACGAAGCGTCAAGGAGGTGCAAAAGTTGACCGGTCGTGTAGCCACGCTGAATCGTTCCATATCCCGGTCATCTGAAAAATGCCATCTATTTTATGACGTCCTAAGAAAAAATAAGGGCTTCGACTGGTCGCATCAACACGAAGACGCACTGCAGAAAATTAAAAGCTACTTAGCATCGCCGCCATTGCTGTCGAAGCCAAATATCGAAGAGACGTTGCATCTTTATCTCGCGGTAAGCAATGTGTCCGTCAGTGCTGTCCTAACGCGGGAAGCAGAAAGCCAGCAGCTACCAATCTACTATGTCAGTATGTCTCTGCTAGACGCGGAGATCAGGTATTCTTCATTAGAGAAGCTCATTTTAGCCATAGTCATAATTGTTAAAAAGCTTAGGCACTATTTTGAAACACATACTGATGTCGTTACGACTAACTATCCTATCAAGTCTGTCTTGCGACACCCAGAATTGACAGGACGCATGAGCAAGTGGGCAATAGCACTCAGTGCGTACGACATCCAGTTTCATCCAAGAACAGCTATCAAGTCACAGGCTTTGGCAGATTTTGTGGCAGACTTTAGCCCAGAGCTAGAAAAGCTTGCGGATGACCAAGTCGCAAAGATTAATCAAGTAAACGACGACTCTTGGATACTGTTTATTGATGGATCTTCTAATTGTCGTGGTGCAGGTCTTGGCATTGTGCTAAAGTCGCCACAAGGGGGTAAGATAATACGAGCCATTTGCTGTGAGTTCAGAGCGACGAACAACGAAGCCGAATACGAGCCGCTCATAGCAGGAATGGCACTAGCAGAAGATATGAGAGCAAAAGCGTTGAAAGTCTTCAGCGATTCAATACTGATAGCCAGCCAAATCAAGGGCGAATTCGCGGCAAAAGACTCTAAAATGGCCATGTACTTAGAAATAGCTCAGCGTAAAAGTAAAGTGTTTAATTTATTTGACATTATGCAGATACCAAGGGACCAGAATACGCAAGCGGATGCATTGGCCAATCTCGGATCTTCTTTAAGGGACGTTTCGCTCACGTCCGTCCCTATAGTTCATTTGGCGAATCCTGCTATCGCTAGGAGCGTTGGGGACGCTGTCACGACGACGGCCGAACGGCTTCAAGACAACCATGAGGTCGTCGGTAACATCGGTAACCTCGCATCTGAGAGCTACCCTGGCTCTGAGGAGGTAAGTGTCAGTTGGACAAAACCGCTTTATGATTTTCTTGCTAACGACGTACTCCCAACAGATAAGGCATAAGCACACAGAATTCGGTTCAAGGCGTCGGGATACATACTCATTCAAGGAGTACTGTTCAAAAAATCTGTCGCAGGCCCTACCTGCGTTGTTTGGAAAAGGATCAGTGGGGGCAAGTCCTGAAGGACACGCATGAAGGCACTTCTAGAAATCACTCAGGAGGACGCAGTTTATCCAACAGAGTGTTGCGCATGGGATACTATTCACCAACAATGAAGAAAGACACAATAAGGTATGTCGCAAAATGCGATAGTTGTCAACGACACACATGTATGACGCATAAACCTTGTGAACTTTTGCATCCTACTCTAACACCTTGGCCTTTCATGAAATGGGGCATGGACATAGTTGGCAAATTACCTCCAGCCCCAGGTCAAAAGGTCTTTATGTTGGCACTACTGACTACTTTTCTAAGTGGATTGAAGCAGGTTCTTTTCAACAGGTACGCGATAAGGAAGTGATTTCTTTTATATATACCAACATTATTTGCAGGTTTGGTGTTCCGTCC
The DNA here is from genome assembly GCF_026745355.1 of Beta vulgaris subsp. vulgaris. Taxonomy (NCBI): domain Eukaryota; kingdom Viridiplantae; phylum Streptophyta; class Magnoliopsida; order Caryophyllales; family Amaranthaceae; genus Beta; species Beta vulgaris. The sequence continues at coordinate 35,005,792 of NC_079203.1, read as the reverse complement.
GAGATAGTATGCGGCAATGGGTCGCAGTTCATTAGCAACGAGACAAGACGTTTCTGCGATGAATGGAGCATAACGTTGTTAACATCAACACCAAGATACCCGCAAGCCAATGGACAAGGTGAGTCCAGTAACAAGACGATCATTGACTCTTTCAAGAAGCGACTCGCAGCCAAGAAGGTAAATGGGCGGAGGCGTTGCCTTCCATCTTGTGGGCTAATCGCACGACACCGCGCACTGCGACTGGACAAACACCGTTCTCACTAGTTTATGGTTGTGAGGCTGTCCTGCCTTCAGAAGTGAGCGTCCCGACTGCGAGATGTAGTCTAACGACGGAGCGACAGAATCGCGATGAACTGATAAACGACCTAGACACCATTGAAGAGTTGCGCGATGCAGCATTGGTACGCATGGCGGCCCAGCAACAAATAGTAGCAAGGAGCTTTAATAAAAACGTCCAAGCTAAGTCCTTCGTCGAAGGTGATTGGGTCCTAAGGAAAGTATTTCAGAACACACAAGAGGCTAACGTTGGTAAGCTAGGACAGAAGTGGGAGGGACTATACCAAATTAGTAAGGTGGTAGGCAACGGAGCCTACCAATTGGTCCGACGTGACGGAAGCTCCGTGCCACGTAGCTGGAATGCCACACACCTCAAACGATACTTCTTTTAAGCTAACTAATAAGCTTTGTTTTCCCATTTGTTAAAAAAAAAGATATATATAGATGATAATGCTATTATATCTGTGTCGCTAGCTGCTAGCGACCATAGTGTTCTCTCACTGGGTATTGTTGAATTTCAGGGAAGTTGTTCCCGTCCATGTCGTTAACGTTCCGACGATTTTTCACAAGACATCAGGAAGATTTACATTTTACTACCATATAAAATCTTTTGGTCCACTATTGCCTCAGCTGACGCTATGACAGGGGCACAGTCATTTTAAAGCTATAATTGGTGACGACATTTCATCTATCTCACTGACAAACACACGTAAGTATCTATATATTTCCTATATGTATTCTAAAGTCATTTAGTCCAAACGTTACGTCTGAACGACCCAAGATGGCTTTTACTTAGTCCAAACGTTACGTCTGAACGACCAAAGATGACCTTTACTAAGTCCAACCATTACGTCTGAACGACCAAAGATGGCTTACTGAGCGCCTGACCATCCTCTAGAAACGTCAGAATAACGACTGAGACACATACATGAGCCATAAAGCAAGGACATAAGATCAACTTTGTTAAAATCCAAAAGCATCAACGTAATGGTCACCCTCGTAGGTGACCCAAAAAGTTCAAACGATAAAAAGTTATGGTCACCCCAATGGGTGACCCAAAAGTACAGTACAAACAGTCACTCCTTCGAGTGACCTATAACAAGAGTTTGATTAAAATTTAAGTAAAAGCGGCATGATATAAAGTGCCTAAAAATTAAACGACAGGGGCCTTCTCAGCTTCCTTCTCCTCGGAAGCTTCAGCTAGTAAGACAGTGGCTGGAGCCTCCTTCTCAGTTTTGGGGTTAGGGGGAACATCCGACGCTATGAACCCGGCACAAGACGGGGTATTTTCATCAACTTTTGATGAAGAGTCCGTCGTCGCAGCCAAGTCCTCTTCGTCCATCAGATCCTTCATTGACCCCATGTACTGGAGGTATAGGTCAATATCCTTTTGCGGCGTCCACGACGCCGTCTTCTTCATCAAGAACTGATACATTAATTTAGCTTAGTCCAGCTCATTCTTCTGTGCGTCAATACTCGCTTGGAGATTCTTGATCTCCTGACGCGAACAGTCTTCCAGCTTAGTCGCCCTCTGCCTAATCTCTTCCAGGTCCTCCCCGTTTTTGTTCAAATTCTCCCCCATGTCCTCCATAGTCTTCTTGCAAGACTCCAATTCAGCGCCTTTGGACTTCGCGTCCAATTCAGCCTTCTCCATTCTCTGCTTCATGGACATGTGACCCTTCAGCAGAGACTAGATCTCACTCTTAGCCATTAGGAGATGTTGAGAAGACTGCACAAGAAAAGATAGGATATCTGTTGTTCAAAAGTCGTAAGTCATTATAGCATAGTGTTTCAAAGGGGAGAACAAGTGTCTATACCTGGAATAGGAGCTCTAGCCCATCTGACATCATGCGGGGGAGAGTATGGTCGTTGATCCTTTCCATTGCGCTGGGAAAGAGGAACCTGTCAGCTTCAGGCCATATGGACCTCTCCAACAACATGAAGTCGTTAAGGAAGGTCACAGTATAAGAAGGCCCACTCTTGTCCGGAGGGGCCAGGAAGTCAGTTTTGCGTGTCTTAGACGCAACGTCATGCTCGTCGTCCAAGTGGACGACAACTGCTGTATCTTTCTTCGTTGACGCTGACAGAGACACAGCGTCGTTAGAGGACTCCCTCTTGCGTTTGCGCAGCATCTCAGCTAACGCTTGCCCATCCAAACTCCCCTTAGGACGCGACTACGATGAACCTAGCCAAGAGTGTCTGAGTCAATAACATGAAACCCTTCCTTGGAAAGTCCTACTCAAAAATAAAAATCAGAGAGAATAGCAAGACTAACCAGATGCCATAGATGAACAACTGTCTTGAGAAGTAAATAAAATCCTTCTGAATTATCTGTCTTCCTCTGGCACTTTCAAGAATTTGTCACAGAGACTCTGAGATTCGTCGCGATGCGACAGTAGTTTTGGGTTGAGACCTGCAGAAGAAACGATGTAACAGTAGTGTTAACAACATGACGCAAACGTAAAAAGTCTGAAAATAAAACACACCTTCGGTGTTCCAACCGCTAACCAAGGACGTCCCAGCTTCCCCTAGGGACGACCCCTTCACAAACACAAACCTATTTTTCCAACCTCTGTCATTCGATTGTATTCCCCCAACCAGAGGCTCTAACATCGCCTTTGCATGTAGGGCTATCCTATTTTTTGCTTTGACCCTAATCTCATAGTGTAACAATAAGTCGTGGAGGGTGAAGGCTTCTCCCCACGACGCCGTCACCCTGTCGATGACACTCAGAATCCTCCAAACTTGGGGCATAATTTGCCCAGGGCTGATTTGGTAAATTTGCATCAGATCCCTTGTCAGGGGGGTGAAGGGAAGTCTAAGTCCTATTTTGAAAGGGTATTCGTAGAGCACCACCCATTTTTGGGGACACGACTCTGGTGGTTCGTCAGACTCAGCGTTCCTAATGACAGTACACTCGGGCAAACCCCCTAAATCTAAAAATCTTACCATGTCTTCTTCCGACATCGTTGACAGTTCATCTTCGTTCTCACTCCTTTGTTCCACAACCTTGTCTTTTCCTTTCGATTTTTCTTGGTTTTTTTACAAAAGTCTTAATGCTACATCTGCTAGGTGCCATGAGAACAGTAGAAGAAGAGAATTAGAGCGAATTAAAGGAAAAACGAGCAAAAAAGTGCGAAATTACCTGGTGTCAGCGATCGATTTTCCGGCGGAGATAATAATGGAAGTTAAGGAAATTGCCTTACTTGAAGAGAGAAAGATTTGATGAAGTTGGAGTAAGAGTTGGGATCTTTAAACCGCCCAAGTTATTTATGCCAACAAAGAATAATCATGACAATCGTGCCAACGGTTATAATTAAAACGACTGTTTAAAAAGAAAACTACCTTTTGTATTTTGTGACCCTTGAACTACCCAAAATAACCGCTTAAACGGATCCCCTTTCCTTCCTTGTGTCTCCTTGGGAATTTTTTTCTATAAATTGACAAAAGCGAGATTTCTCTTGTGATTTTTGATGTCTTAATGACATAGACAGAATTTCATTTGATTTATTGATTTTTCTTAACAATTGTCTCATAGGTTTTGTGTTACCCCGATTCAACAATTGGGGGCAAACTATTATGGCTGAATTTTTTGACAGGATGACGCTGACGCAATGACGTGATGACTCGATGACATGATGCCATCTAACATGATGACGAAGTAATTATTACTTGAAGACACAACGAAGGTAGCGAGATTGGAGCAGAGCATTAAGTGGTAACGGTCCAGCTAAATAAGGAAGGAGTGTAATGAGGCATAAATTCAGCCGTTAAAGAGTGAATCTCATGACGTTGGAGCGTAAATTGAGAAGATCTCCCATGATTGAAGCGCCAAAGTTAATGTAATAATTAGTGAATTCATTTTTGTATTCGTTGAGAAAAAGCCAAGGGAAAAAAGAAGGCATATAAAAGGGAGAGAAAGGTCATTAATAGGTTTTTTTACGCAACATAATTGGCAGAACACTAGAGAGAAAATAACATTCTTGTAACGACAGTCAGTCACTGAGAAAGATAGTGAACCATATTAGTTTGGTGGATCTCCATCCACCCGCGGTTTTTACCCACCTTCATTGGGGTTTTCCGCGTCACCAGTTTTGTGTGTTCATCCCCTTTGATCCCCTTTGTATTCTTTTGTCGCATTGCCTTAAACATAATCTGGTTAAATCGTCCCAAACTTTAATTTCGTCGTAAGTGATAAATTTTAGCATAAAGACCTATTAGTCCCTCCTTTTCTCTTGAGCCAGAAAATTATCTTACAAAAGAAACTCTGACTAGGCTGAGCTTGAGGTTGGTAAATGGGAAGATAGATTTTGGAGAGAGAAGAAACTCCCGTAAAGGTTGAAGTGGGTAGAAAGAGGAAGTTGGATGAAGAAGGGGTTCCCAATGGGTCTGTTAGGAAGAGCCAAAGGTTGGCTGGGTCCAAGTTCCAGAAGGAGCAGGATCAAGGTGACAGTCTTTATTCACCTAGATTCTGATCCTGTCCCTTCTACTGCTGTGGATTTTCCGTTACTGTCTACAGCTGGGCTTAACAAGCTACTTCCGAAAATTCAGGATTCCCTGACCCTTCTGCTCACCAGGATCAATGCCATTGAAGCTATTGTTAATGTTCTGGACTCTCAACAGCAACACCAACTGCTTGCAATCAAGAATGCTGACACTGGGATCAGGAACAAGGTGGATGGTGTGCTCTCCAAGATCGATTCTGTGGTCTCCAAGAACCAAACCCTAACTTCTCTTAACTTTGGAACAATTGAACAAGTTTTTTTTGGCTGTAATTATTAAACAATCTTTTGGATTTCTCTTATTGTGTCCTTCTGAGACACATTAAGTACTTTTAATTTCTCTTTACTTTCTTCACTTTCTTTTGCCTTACTCTGCATATTGCGTAATTATTGTTGTCTATAATGTTGCTTTCTGCATGCCTATTTTGTTTGTGTGTTTGGATGGCTAATATTATGAGATGTATGTTTGAGCAACTTGCTTGTTGCCTAGTCTGTTGACTCTCTAGTGCTACAGGTACAATACTTGGTTTTGATAATGACAAAGGGGGAAGAGATATGAGTGTAATTTTTTTTTTATCTTAGTTCCTATGTATATTTTTCTCATCCCCGTTCCCGGTCAAGTCTAATCCTGTTCCCAGTCTCCATAGAGTTTTAATTAAGTTAGGTTGTGTATAGTTTGTGTAGTTTCTTTTCTTAGTCTTTAGATTCTTTAGATTTTTTGATTCTTTATATTTTTTTCAAAAACATAAAAACATAAAAACAAATTTAATTATTTGTCATAATAAAAAGGGGGAATATTGTTATTTCACTATTTTGATAATGACATATAATTAAAGTTTACGTGATTTTAGTTTATTAAGTCCGGTTTTAGTTTATTATGTTAGAAGTAATTTCATATGTCTTAGATTTATTTTTTATGTTTTGTTTATTTTATTTTGTTAGATTTATTCTTTTAGTTTTAATTAGTTTATTTATTTTTAGACTTCACGAATAACATGATAAATAACTTACGATGAATTGATTAGGAGTTTAATCAAGATTAAGTTGTTAATATCTTATTTGTGATATTCGGTTAATATTATGGATGTAACAAATTTAATATATTAAGTTTCCATAATATTTTGTTTAGTTAGTGTGTGCAACATGTTTATTTTTCCTACAATCTAGGAGCCGCCAAACACTAACCTAAGCATGCGCTTAAAAATAGATCGTTGAGGTAGTTCCTACATTTTAGGAACCACAACAACTAATCTATTTATAAGGCGTGTGAACATGGAGAAGTGGCTAAGTTTAAGGAAGCCCAACTGCCAACAGAATTATCACAACGGACATATTTTGGAGAAGTGGCTGAAGCTAAGTGTGATTATGGAGAAGATCGTGGAGAAGAACACGAGAAGAAAGGTCCCTACAAATAGAGTTTTGTAATGATCTTATAAGATATACTTTCAGAATTTTATGTAATATTCTTAGTTAAAGTACATTCGGTTTTTCTTCTTCTTGGAAATTGATGTATTATAGATTGGGTAGAGTGAATCTAAGTCTGTAATCATTTTGAGAGAAAAAGAGAAAGAGAAAAGAATTTGAGTGAAGTCAAGGGGAAGTCAACTGTTAGGGGAACACGCTGATAGGAACCAGTTCCTAGAGGAACAGAGTTGGTCCAAGTTTAGGTTGTACAAAAGAGAGTCTTTGGCCTAAAAGTTATTAAAGAAAATTGAGTAAAAATCCCTTGTGGTCAAGGTTTTTCTTCCTATTGGGCCTAGAAAGTTTTCCTTGTAAACATCTTGTGTTCCTAGTTCTTTCTTATTTCATGCAATTATTTCTTTCTTATTCAATCATTCTTTTATTTCCGCAAAAAGTTTGAAAATCTCTCCAACTACAATTCACCCCCCCCCCTAGTAGTTGCTTAAGTGTTCGTCCAAGACTAACAGTCACATAGTGTACAATAATAAAGTTATATTTCCTCCTAAAGATCAAAATTACGGTTTGAGCCTAAACCATATTGAACATATATAGAGTCTTGTACTAGTTATAAAAATTTGGTCTTGTAAAATCGTTAATCAAATTTCATCCATCCTTTTGCAATATAGATCTCTCATTCCGTTAATGAGAATATTAGAGTATATATGTACATCCTCATTAGAAGAGCTTAGGCCCAAGCTATGGAAATGCACAAGCTATACGAAGATCACCCAGCCTCTCTCGCATTGTCAAGGGTCACTTTGCCTAACGATTGAAAGCCTATACGGTATCTCTCCTCTCAAAGCAGATTCAGTATTGCAATAATAGAAATATAAATCAGGCCTAACTTGTAAATCTAGCATGAAGATTCAATCACATGAAACAATTGAAATACAAGGCAATCAAACTAAACTACCAACCGCTCATTGCATACATAGATCCCCACAATCCTAGAAATAAAAATACTCACTCATAATTATGAAAACAATAACAAAATTAATATAAAAACTCATACTTTGAAACATTGCAAATAACTAAGAAAAGAATCTAATTAACAATAGAGGAAGTAATAAAGAAAGATTACCGAATTATATTGAACTTGTGAATGAGAAAAAAGTTTCATCCTGAATTGAAATAAAAAAAACCACAAAACTAGGGTTCTTCAATCACTCTGTAGAGAAAACTAATAATAAAAACCAAAACGTCTTCTAGAAATTCCAATTTTGCTATGTATACAAGTCGTAAAACTAATAGAAAAAAGTCTAAAAAATCAGCCCAAGATTCATTAAAAAGTGCGTTGTGCGTCGTCGCCCGATCGGGCCAAGGACGCCTGACCTAATCGGGCTCCAAAGTATAGAAAACAACTCAAAATCACAGGCTCCCGATGTCATCGGGCAACCTAAAAACTTAGTAGATGCGCAACAGGTCTTTCATGGGTACCCGATGTTGTCGGGCCAAGCCGCCCGACTGGGCGTCAACAACAAATTACGACTGGGCTTGAACGCTCGATCGGGCCCGCAATAAAAGTCATTGTTTCTCTTCTGTGCTCGATCGGGCTGTACCGCCCGATTCTGTCAGGCCAAGCATCCGTTACTTTTTTCTTGGCTCAAGAGCCAAATCTTTGACTCTTCTTTTGCTCAAGGTTCCGAAAAGCGTCCTTGGGATCTTGGGACTCAGCGTCGAACCTCTCCAATCCAATGTAGCGATCATATGACAGATAGAAAGTAGGGAATAGTTCCCTAAAACCTGCAATGCAACACAAAATAATAAACCACAACTAGATGGAGAGAGTTAGTACAAAATGGCTCCTAAGAGCACCAGAAGCATCACTTTTAGCATACAAGTAGGGGCGAAAAACTCTATATAAAATCGTAACATCAAACTACCCCAAGCTAAACCTTTGCTTGTCCCTATATCAAACTCAAACATTTTCAACTCAAAACCGTTCAAGCAAGCAAAATTCAAGTTTAGTTGCTCAGATCACTTTTACCACCAATCACTTAAGCAAATTGTCAGACATAACTGCCCTACATAACTCGCACATCTTGAAAAGGTGCTCACCGAGGTGTCATTCCTCTCAATTTTGTGGTGAGCGTAAAGTGTGCCAGATCGCTCATCAACTCAACCATAATATCCCTTCCCACTCACACTCTCTTGTGTTTAGAAAAGGTATAATATCGCTTATCCTAATCAAGTCGACTGAAATAACAAACTTAAACTTCAATTTTGGCATATTGACTCTGTATTATTCTAATAAACAATCAAACATATGCTCAAAAGGTCTTTATCAGGGTTGTAAAGGGGCTCGAGTAAAGGTACGTGAATTATTTGAGGGATGTGGTGGAAAATCCAAGAAAAGGGGAGCAAATAACACTAGTAGAACGAGATCATGTGGTAAAAACAAATCCCACTGCCTCAACAACATGACCAAAATAATGACAAACTTTAAAATTTTCAAACCAACCAATAATTGTCTCATTTAATATAGTTTTCAATAATTTTTTTTATGAATCGTAGTTTCTTGAAACTTAAGAAATCATGGAAACTTTTCATATGTTATTTTTCTTTCCTTTTCTCTTCTGTCACTTCACTTTGTATCAACAAAACACTATTTTCCAATCAACCCACGAAATCAACCACACAATATAATATTTACCTAACTAATGCTCCCCCAAGCTAGGCTTGGGACAATAAACATTGAAAAGGTTCAAGGCGTGTAATGTGGCTTAATATAGATCTAAAAAGTCATGAAGCTCGGTGAGGATAGGAAGGAAAAAGTGATTCTTTTAACAATTGTGAGGCTAAAAAAATCAAACAACTAAACGCCTCTATCACAGCACATGTCCGACGTCATGAGAAATCAACGACTACAATGCCAAAGTCAAGATAAGAATGATGTGAGGAACTAACACACAAGGATAGTCTGGACATAAATATACATCCTAAGGCTAGAATGAATCCTTACAATGTAACCAATTCAAGCATGCAGTTAAAGTAGGCGTTAATCATCAAAATCTACTCAAGACCATGGTAATCAAAGATCACATCACAACATCCCAATCACAAATGCCCAACCATCTAGTATAATGAGTTAAATCATTTTTCAAAGCAATGTTCGGGGCACAGAGAAGCAATTAAACTATTCATATTCAACTCGTATTTTTGGTATTTTTTCAGCAATATTTCATTTTTTTAAAGCAAATAAACTAACTTAACTAGCCTAAAGAAAACATTAAAACTAATCTATCTAAAAAGCAGTAACAATGAGAGTAGTACTTACAGAATTCCTCCCCCATGCTGAACTTGGCAATGACCACATTGCAGCAAGGGGAAGGAGTGACATGGATATCAGTCATTCATGAGAGTATCCTCACCATCGTCATCCTCACCGCCGTCGCCTTGACTACAGGATCCCGGCTGGCTGTAACTCGAGTTCCAAGTGTACCAAGATGGGTGTGCATCATGCTCAACAATCCGATCAAGGTGGCAGTTCTTGTCATACATCGAATAAAGCGGCAGGTGGTGATCATTGGTCAATGTATCGACCCGCTGACTCGGGCTCTATAGAACTGCAACATTGACATCAACATGCGATGCCCTGGAGGGTTGTCGTGTTGGCAGTAATGCCAGTCTCCATCCGCTGGAGCCTGTTCATCATCTGCTGAAAATCAAAAGAGGGAGGAGCAACAAAATATGGGGGGAGGGAAGCATCAGAGGTAGAAGGGATATCCTCGATATGGGCTGGGCGACTATGGTAGGTACGCTCAGGTATCGGTGGGATAGGGGTAGAAAAATCAAAATCGGCAATAGGGTGGTGGTAATGAGGTTGACCAGGTTTGATTTTCGCTAAAGGATTGGGCAATTAGATGGAGAGCATTAGCTGGTAACGAGTCTCATCGAAACCAGGAATTGCCTGAGCAAAAAGAGTGACTAACCCCCCATTCACTATGACACGAGAGGTCAATGTGCCATCGGCGCACTGCTGGTAGATGATGGTGATACACTCCATTGGGAGCGGAACATGATGGGGTATGTTACAGTGAAAGCGACGCGGGGTTCCGCGATATATGTAACTGCCTATCAAGTTAAGTTCATCCCCTCGAATTAGTTAGCAATCTACTCTGCCCAAATAATATTTTTGACATAAATCGAACCCAAATTTTGAAGATGGGTTGATGGATATATTTTGCATGACAATACTGGAGGGTGAAAGCATGGTTATCACCCGTAATGGCGTAGTAGACATCGTGGTGATGGTAATCTAGGGGATGCCCAATCTCCCCTCGATTTAGGACATGAAGTATTCTAACAAACCCCGGGATGGTAATCTCGAGGAAATGCCTAAGTTACTTAAGAACTCAATATGAAGAAAAGTAGTAGGAATCACCTCGCGCCATGTTAGGCGCTGAAATCGTTCCCGTTGTTCTTCGGTAGTGAAAATAGCATTCGGGAAGGTGTCGTCCCGGGGAATGACCGGTGGTGGTGGTGATTGTGACCCGGTGTCAGATTTTCGCCGCCTTGTAAACATGTTGCTTGAATGCCCAAGAATTGAGAAATTCCTACTCACTCTTTGATGGTGGAAGAGGAAGGAAAGCTTTTACTCACTCACTCTCACTTAAATGGTAGAAGAGAGGAAGAAGAAGATGGAGGTGAGAGATAGAGTGGAAAAAAGTGAAGAGGATGGAGTAGCAAATTGGAAGGAAGTGATGAGGGAAGTAATTTGGTGAAAATTTGAGGATGTGAGTGGAGTTTTTCAATGGTGGAGGGTGATTTTTCGGAAGAAGATGAGAGAATTTGTGGGTTAAGGTTTGAAGGGGAGAGAGTGTGTGAGAGAAAGTGGCTCAAATAAAGGAGAAAAACCTCCATAATGAGAGCAGCCGTGCCCCGAGCCCGATAAAATCAGGAGACTTTTGTTCATTGTGAAATCCGTCCAGTTTTGTTACAGTCCCGATCGGGCGAGTGTGACTGACAGTATCGGGTGTAATTTTTTTCCCTGCAACTCTTGATTTGGTTACGAGCGCGATCGGGCGTGTCTTGCCCGACAAGATCGGGCGTTAATTTAACTTCCCGCTTTTCAATTTCGATTGCGGGCCCGATCGGGTGTATTAGCCTGACAGCATCAACCGCTACATTTTTTCTGTTTTTGTTGTTCTCAATTCTGAAGGAGATAACGCCTAATCGGGCGAGATGGCCCGATGGCATCGGGCGTACGCCTTTTTCAAATGTTACCCTTTTTTTCATTACGGGCCGATCGGGGGTTTCTCCAATTGATCACCAATCCTACACACATGTAGCTTTAAAGGGATGATTAGTACCCTTTCACTCTCTCACTAAGCTACAAAATATAGCAAAACTAAGAAAGAAATCGGGTTGCCTCCCGAACAACGCTAGTTTATAAAGGTCCCGCACGACCATAATGCTTCATCCCTCAAGCAGAAGAGGGTGAGGGTTGAAGGTATAACTCCTCCACAGTTCCAACCGGGATTCATGTATGGTACAACTTCAAGCGTTGTACATTAACTTTGAACTTCTCACCTGTTGCATTCACCAACTCAATAGAACCAAACTTGTTAGTATTAGTGACAGAAAATGGACCAGACCACCTAGACTTTAACTTACCAGGAAAAATATTTAGTCTAGAATTGTACAATAAAACCTTATCACCAATAGAGAACTCCGTGCTCAAAATTTTCTTATCATGCCATCTCTAAGTGCACTCTTTGTAGAGACGCAAACTATCATAGGCATTCAATCTGAGTTCATCAAGATCATTGATCTGCAATAGGTGTTTTTCTCATGCTAATTTAGCATCAAGGGTTAACTCCTTAATAGCCCAGAAAGCCTTATACTCTAGTTCGACATGTAGGTGACATGTTTTACCACAGATTAGTCTATAAGGGGTGGTACCAATAGGGGTCTTGAAAGCAGTTATATAAGTCCATAATGTGTCATCTAACTTATCACTCCAATCCTTTCTAGATTTGGCTACCACTTTCTCCAAGATAGTCTTTATTTCACAATTATACACTTGTACTTGCCCACTTGTCTAAGGATGATATGCTAGACCAGTCCTATGGTAGACGCCATATTTCTTGAGTAAGGATTCAAAAGTTATTTTGCGAAAATGAGATCCACCATCACTAATGACAACCCTTGGTACCCCAAACCTTGGAAAGATAATCTTTTGAACATTTCATAACAACCTTAGAGTCATTAGTTGGTGATGCAATGGCTGCTACCCACTTAGATACAGTCAACAACAACAAGTGTGAAATCGTTGCCTAAGGAAGAGGAAAAAGGACCCATAAAATCAATACCCCATACATCAAATAGTTCAAATTCCAAAATGGGGGTTTGGGGCATCTCATGTCTACGGGAAATATTTCCTGTTCGTTGGCATGCATCACAAGACTTAACAAAAGTACTAGCATCATGAAATAAAGTCGGCCAGTAAAAACCAGACTGAAGTACCTTAGCGACTGTTTTTGAGGGCCCGACATGGCCTCCACATGGAAGGCAGTAAGAGTGTTTCAGAATTTCATGTACCTCCCACTCTACGATACATCGCCTGTAGATTATGTCTGCATAAAGCATATAAAGAAAAGGATCATCCCAAAAGTACTTCTTGGCATCATGGAGAAATTTCTTCCTCTGGTGATAACTCAGCTCTGGGGAGTTTGTCCACTCACACAGAAGTTAGCGAAGTTCGCATACCACGGGGTGACTGAAGTGATTGCCAAAAGCTTATCATCAGGAAAGCAGTCATCGATGGGTAGGCCCTCTTCCATATCCTCGTACTGCAATCTAGACAAGTGACCAACCACTACATTTTCTGCTCCCTTTTTATCTCTGATCTCCAAGTCGAATTCTTAGAGCAGCAAAATCCACCGAATGAGTCTAGGCTTTGCTTCCTTTTTGGTTATGAGGTACTTCAATGCAGCATGATCAGTATATACAATAGCAAATAGGTTTTGAACTTGTCCAGTGCATAGACCACAACTAGAAGCTCTTTCTCCGTGGTGGCATAGTTAACTTGAGCTTCATCTATAGTATATGTCATGAAGGATGTTGTCTTTCCTCTCAGGTCCCACAGCATAATCACTAGCATCACACATAAACTCACATGGAAGGGTCGAATCTGGAGATCGAATGATAGGAGCAGTAATCAGAGCTTCCTTGATCTTGTTGAAAGACACAAGACACTCATTAGTAAACAGGAACGGGGCTTCCTTGAGGAGCAAGTGAGTAAGTGGTTTGGCAATTTCAGAGAAGTCCTTGATGAAGCGGTGATAAAACCCTGCATGACCAAGAAAGCCTCTAACTCATTTGACATTCACATGAGGGGGTACTTTCTCAATCACTTGAAATTTTGCTTTATCCACCTGGATGCCTCGTTCAGAGATAATATGACCAAGTACTACTCCTTCGGTAACCATGAAGTGGCACTTCTCCCAATTCGATACAAGGTGGACATCCTCAAATCTTTTCAAAATTTTAGCTAGATTTATCAAACATGCATCAAAATCAATTCCATACACGCTAAAGTCATCCATAAACACTTCCATAATGGACTCAATAAACTCAGAAAAGATAGCCATCATACAACGTTCGAAAGTAGCGGGGGCATTACATAGTCCAAAGGGCATCCTTCGATAACCAAGGTACCATAAGAACATGTAAATGTGGTCTTCTCTTGGTCGTTTGGATGGATAGGGATTTGGAAGAAACCTGAATAGCCCTCTAGATAACAAAAAATGAGAGTGACAAGCTAGCCGTTCAAATATCTGATCAATGAAGGGGAGGGGAAAGTTGTCTTTCTTGGTGGTAACATTTAATTTCCTATAGTCAATGCACATATGCCACCCAGTGACTACTCTTGTAGCAATTAGTTCATTTTTCTCAATTTTAACTACAGTAGTACCTCCCTTTTTAGGAACCACTTGAACTGGACTCACCCACTTAGAATTGGAAATGGGATAGATGATCCCAGCATCAAGAAATTTCATAACCTCTTTCTTGACCATTTCCCGCATATTGGGGTTTAGACGACATTGGCCTTATTTACTAGGACGATGATCGTTCTCGAGATGAATTTTACCCATGCAAAAGTCAGGGCTTATGCCATTCAAGTCGTCAATACTATATCCAATGGCCTTTTTATGTTTTCTCAAAACAGACAAAAGTTGGGACATTTGAGCATCATTCAGTGAAATACTAACATCATAGGGCAATTTTCAGATTCATCTACCGGTTTCAGTTCGGGTTTCTTTACCTCTACCGGTTGAGTAGCACATACTAACCGTTCCTCCTCGTGATTGGGAATATCGTCAAGCCCTACATAAGTAAGAGCTACTTCCAAGTCATCGCATGGGACTACCATCACCTGTGGAAGATGTAAAACAAAGCAAAGCCTCCAAAGGATCCCGCAGAAGGGATTGAGGCATGTCATCATTAACCAGCACATCAATGACATCTATTCTATAACAGGCTTCCTCTAGCATGGGACTTTTCAAAGCATTGGTCAAACTAAAAGTCACCTTATCATTCCCACAGTCAAAGTCAATTTCCCATTTTTAACATCTATGACAGCTCCAGCAGTATGAAGGAATGGTCTCCCTAAAATGATTGGGATTTGAGTATCCTCTTCCATGTCAAGCACAACAAAATCCACAGGAAGTAAAAATTTACCTACCCTCACAGGAACGTCCTCTAAGATACCTAGGGGTATTTAACAGAACGGTCGCCATTTGAAGAGTAATGTTGGTACATTTTAAATCTCCCATGTCAAGCTTTTTGCAAAAGTAAGGGCATGACACTAACACTAGCACCTAAATCACATAAGGCTTTGTCAATAAAATGGTGCCAATATTACAAGGGTGGAGAAACTCCCGGATCTTTCAATTTAGGAGGGGATTGATTTTGCAAAAGAGCACTACATTCTTCAGTAAAGGCAACAGTTTCATGATTAAAGGCTCTCTTCCTAGTCGAATTTCCTTCAAAAATTTAGCATATGCAAGAACTTGAGTAATAAGTTCAGTAAATGGGACAATTACCTCAAGATTCTTCACTACCTCCATAAACTTACCGAGTTGGAGATCAAGCTTATTTTTCAATAGATTATTGGGGAACGGTACCTTTATCACAAGAGTGGTAGATGAAATTTTTTCATGTACTATCTGCTTTTCTGCATTTGCAATGGTGGTCTCCTCAGGAGCTGTGAAAGTTATAGTGACAACTGCAATTTTCTCTACCTCAATCGGACCATCCTTAAGCATCGTTGGACCATCATAATGTGTTCCACTCCTAAAGATGATGGCAGGGGTTCCCTTGGTTGCATTGATTGTGAAGGTAATTCCCCAGGTGGCCTACTAGCAGAAGAACTACCCAACTGAGCTAGTTGAGTCTCTAACATCTTGTTATGCATACACAAATTTTCTAGTTGAGTTTTGTGTCGGCTTGGAAAGCATTGAACCCTTTCTGCATCTGAAACTTCATGTTCTTCAACTTTGTCATGGCTGGGTCGGTAGTAGGAGCAGGTTGTTGAGGTGCTTGATTTCTCTGAAAGCCAGGAGGAGCTTGTTGTGGAAGTTGATATTATTGAACGTGTTGTTGAGGCACATATGGTTGTTGAGGCTGACGATTCAACACATTAGTACTCCTATATGAATGGTTTCGATGGTGTTTCAACCCTGGATTGTAGGTGTTAGAATATGGGTGGAACTGATTTCTAGTTGTGACTGAAAAGCATTAACTGCCTCACAGTTTCCTCCTATATTAGAGGATAGGAGCACAAGACACTCTTGAGTGTTGTGCCCACGTACCCCACAAGCATCGCAAATGTGAACATTGTAGTTAGAAGCACTATCCATCGCATTAACACTCATGTGGGAGGGAAGTCATTACCTAACTTCAAGGAATCAATCTTTTGAGTTAGAGCAGCTAGTTGCCCAGATAGTAAGGAAATGGTTTAAACATCATGTTTACATCCCTTTTTCATAGAGGAATGAATAGTAGATGCTTGATTAGATGCTAGTTCTCCAAAGTTCATACCCTTCAATGGCTTTAACCATGAAGAACCCTCCGGATGCTCCATCAATTACCCGACGTGTATCTACATTAACTCTAGTGTAGAAAATCTGACACAAATACCACTGGTCCAAACCATGATGAGGACAGAGACGCTGCAGATCCTTGAACGGCTCCCAAGCTTCATATAAGGACTCACCAGGATCTTGGGTGAAAGTAACTATGGCATGTCTCATGTCTGCAGTGTTTTAGTAAGGGTACCACTTGATAAGAAAAATCTTAGAAAGTTCTGTCAGGGTGGTGATGGTGGAAGGCAACAAAATAGAGCTTTATCACGCAGAGAGAAGCCAAATAGGATGAGTTTCATCTCATCAGGAGTAACACCAGCTTGTTTCTGAGTAACACAACATTGTAAAAACCTCTGCAGGTGCTGATTTGGGTCTTCAGATGGTAACCCAGCATAGTGATCGTTCTGAACCATATTGAGAACATGAGACTTGATCTCAAAATTCGTAGCAGTGATAGTGGGCATCCGTACCCTGGTGGGCACATTATCAGGAGATGGTTGTGCATAGTCCCTGAAGGTTCATGTAACATTCTCACCCATGTTGAGAGTAATAGGTGAGACGGGGAATTCTTGTTGTGGTGAAGATGGTGGAGAAGGTGTCTGCAGACAGCTTTGCTTGCTTAGTTTTTGATCTGAGTCTACGAGTTGTCTTTTCAATCTTCGGATCAAATGGAATGACATTTGGGGATTTCAATTTCCTGCTCATACACCAAAAATGCTAAAACATATGTGAGATGCTCCAAAGAACAGATGTTCTTCAGAGTAGAGGATAGTTTAATACTATAATTCAGACAAAATAAAAATAAACCGTCTCCCGGGCAACGGCGACAAAATTTGACAGGCTAAAGTCGTATCACCTAATCAAAAATAACTTAAGGTCCACTAACTAGTAGTCAGGGAAGTCAGAATTGAATCAATAGGGAGAAAGTTATATTATTATATCTAAACCCTAATATTATACTAACAAAAAGATATGAATATGGTTGTGTTACAAAACTAAGCTAATAATAGAACTAAACAAGAAGGTATAAATCGATTAATATAGCACTAGAAGTATGGATAACTATGCATACAATTCGAGAAATCAGGGACGAATAACAACCACCTAATAAGTCAAACTGTCAAGGGCACATGTAATTTCTCTCTAACATTACCTCCCTCAAAGATCACCCAGCCGCTCTCGCATGGTCAAAGGTCACTTTGCCTAAGGATTGAAAGCCTATACGGTATCTCTCCTCTCGAAGCAGATTCAGTATTGCAATAATAGAAATATAAATCAGGCCTCCCTTATAAATTTAGCATGAAGATTCAACCACAGGAAACAATTGAATTACAAGGCAATTAGACTAATCTACCAATCCCTCACCCACAATCCTAGAAAGAAAAGTACTCACTCATAATTATGAAAACAATAACGAAATTAATATAACAACTCATACTTTGAAACATTATAAATAACTAAGAATATAATCTAATTAACGGTAGAGGAAGTAATAAAGAAAGATTATCCAATTATATTGAACTTGTGAATAAGAAAAAGGTTCGATCTTGAATTGAAATCAAAAAGCAATAAATTAGGGTTCTTCAATCACTCTGTAGAGAAAACTAAATAACAACCAAGATGTCTTCTAGAAAATCTAATTTTACTATTTATACAAGTCCTCAAACTAATAGGTACAAGTCTAAAACAATCAGCCGGGGATTCATTAAAAAGCATGTGGCGCGTCGTTGCCTGATCAGGCCAAGGACGCCCGACCTAATCGGGCTCCAAAGTATAGAAAACAACTCAAAATCATAGGCGCCCAATGAAATCGGTCTGACTCACCCGATATCATCGGGTCGACTAGAAACTCAGTAGATGCGTAACGTGTCTTTCATGGACCCCGAATGTTGTCGGGCCAAACCGCCCGATTGGCTGTCAACAGCAAATTGCAACAGGGCTTCAACGCCCGATCGAGCGCACAACAAAAGTCATTGTTTCTCTTCTGCGCCCGATCGGGCTGTACCGCCCAATTCTGTCGGGCCAAGCATCCTTTACTCGTTTCTTGGCTCAAGAGCCAAATCTTTGGCTTAACTTCTGCTCAAGGTTCCAGAAAGCGTCCTCGGGATCTCGGGATTCAGTGTCGAAGCTCTCCAATCCAATGTCGCGGTCATATAACAAATAGAAAGTAGGGAATAATTCCCTAAAACCTGCAATGCGACACAAAACAACAAACCACAACTAGATGGAGATAGTTAGTACCAAATTGCTCCTAAGAGCCATAAGCATCACTTTTAGCACATAAGTAGGGGGAAAAACTCTATATAAAATCATAACATCAATGATGCAGGGCTTTTATAGACTTACTCAGCCATGCCGCCTTCAAGAAAGGCATTATGCACATCCATCTGGTGAAGTTCTAGTTCCTTGCAGCTGCAATAGCTAGAAAAGCAAGAACAATTATCATTTTAGCCACTAAAGCAAAGGTCTCACTGTAGTCTACGCCTTCAACCCTATGATAACCAAAAGGGTTTTTCTATATGGTACCCTTGTGTTTTACGAAATTCTATATTGTACCCGACGTTTTTAAAATTTCCACGTTGTACCCCTAAGATTTATTAATGTTACCCACAATACCCTTATACACGATATCAAACAATAGATTTTCGGACTTTCTTACCTTGTGGGGATGGAGTAGGATGTTTTAGCCTTGTTAGTTGACTGAGGTTTGGGATATGATCTGATAAATTGAAAACTAAGTGAGGTTTGCAGTAGAATTTTCTATTAGTAAGGGTATTTTGTGTGACGTTTAGAAAGTTTAAGGGTACAATGTGGAGAGTTCAAAAAGGCTGGATACAACGTAGAATTTCGAAAAACACAGGGGCACTACGTAGAAAAACCCTAACCAAAAATGACCAACCTAGCCTTCAAACATTCAACATGCCCATCTAAATGATATTTGAACTTATGGACCCACTTGCATCCAAAATCCTTTCTCCTAGGAGGAAGCGGCTCCATAACCCAAGTGGCATTATCCTCTAAAACACTAGTTTCTTGATGCATAGCCTCAGCAGAATGACGCGACTTTCTCGCACTAGTAACAACTTCAAAATATAGATGATGCCGCATAGAAAAGTTATGATAATTCACAAATGTGTTAAAGGATAGGGAGTACTTGAGGAACATGGTTATTGACAAAGTTGCACAGCAAAATCAAGGGATGTTTCTCATGAAAGCGACGACTAAGAGGTGGCGCTAGACAAGTAGCTGTAATGGAAGATGAAGCACTAGAAGTATGTAAGGCATCCGAGGATAGAGAGTCAATACCCTGAAATTGGTGTATTAGAATGACTGAGGAGGTGAAGCTTTACTATTTCTTCTAAATTTTATTGTCTTATAATTTTAGGGTTATATCGGATAAAGCTCAATATTTAAGTTAGAATAGGAAAAGTTCGTGTGAGTTAAAATAGGAAAAGTTAGGTTCGAAATTTCGAATTTCATGTATTATCAATCGAATTTCTTCCTATTCTTGATTTTGTTGATTATAATCCAAAATTGATGGATTAGAATGAATTAGGAGATGAAACTTTACTACCTTAGTTATAATAACCATGAATTATCTTATATAACCCTAATTGTTTTCCCTAAATTTGGTTGAGTTATGATCTCAAGGGTATATCAGACAAAAATCACTATCAAACAAAAAAATATATTAGGGGCGATTTTTGTAACTAAATAAAAAAAAATAAAGAGAGGGCGAGCCGTGTGAAAAAAAAGGAAAGTTTAGGTTCAAAAATAGATATACTATATTATACATAGGTACACTATATCATTTTAACATACACTATATCATTTTAACATATACTATATCATTTTAACATATATATATCATTTTAACATACACTATATCATATCAATATACACTATCTTAAACTCACGTAATATGGATCGGGTTCATATTAGTTTTTTTATAATCAGAGTCCTCTTCCAACTATCCTTCAAGCTCCTCAAGAACTTCCATTTTCAATTCAGAGTCTAACTCCCTAAATTTCTTTTAGCATCTAGGAGTAAAGGACTAGATTGTTGATCTTTTATTTTTCGGAAGCAATAATGTACTTTTTTTTTTTAGGGAAAAAGGTACAATTTTTTTTTTCTAGGAAAAACTATCGATTATTTAGTCAATGCTTTGTTAGCATTATGAAATTTGTGTCATTCGTTACTAGTCTTTAATATCATTTTGGTGCGCGTTCATATAATTTAGAAACTTTAAAACATTTCATTCTTTTGTCTTATATTTTATGTCATTATATTTGTATCCATTGTCAGTCTCCTTCAATTTCATGTCATTACAGATTCATTGAAAAAATGACGATGGAAATACTATCATAAAGAACAAACAACAACGACAATGAAAATATTATCATGAACTTTAAATATTTTATTAATAAATAAGAAACTACAAAGTACACGAAAAAGCTGACAGAAAAGATATCTAAAAAAATATCAACCATTATGTCATTAGGTCTTTGTTTGCTAGCCAAGATGTTACCGCCCCAGCTGCATCCATTATGTCATTCTTAGCTTCTGTTTTTGCCAAAGCCCTCCATTCATTGGGGATTGTCATATAATCAACATTGCTTCTTAATAATTGACGATCATGTATGGTAGCCACCCAAAGATACGGTCTTGCATCAACATTTCCCGAAAGCCATGCAACCTTCCCATGCCCTTCCTCCTCGAACTGACTTTCTAATTTCATAGAAGATCTAACATCTTCATCAGATATACCAAACTCTATTAGCGCATACCCCTGGAAGTCATCCTTGTTCCACATGGACTTGATCTTTTTTATTTTATATCGAAGATCAAGAAGTATATTATGAATCATCGTGAAGCTTCTTCTAATAGGCCTCCCCTTGTCATCTCGTTCCACAGGCAAATTGTGGATAATACCTGTACATGGGCTTGCAAGAGTCTCCATGATTGAGTCTATTTGTTTGTTAATTTCTGTAAAGATGAAGAGAAAATTTTTGAGGGATAGAAAACTTGTTTTACTGCAATCTAAGTTCTATTTATATAGAAGTATAAAATACCCCCCCCCCCCAAAAAAATTCTCTATCTTTTAATATTCTTCTAGTCGACGTGATGTTTGAGTTAATCGACGTGATGTTTGATTTTCAAGTGATTTCTAATTTTTTTACTCCCTCCGTCCCATAATATTAGTCCTCTTTCCTTGCATATTCAATACAAGTTATAATTACACAAAGGGGACTTATAATGACATGGATTATACTTTATTGACATTTATTGTATTTATATTTTAGGAAAATTTGCACAAAATCACCTTAAGTTTTCACTTATTTAGAAACTCCCACCTTTATGTTTTTTTTCCTAAATTTCCACCTAAACTTTACAAAACCTTTATAAACTCCCACCACTTAACGGATTTTGCCAAACTCCGTTAGTGGTGGGACCCACATCAGTTATTTCTTTTGTTTTTCCCTCCAAACAACTCATTTCCCCCTTCTTATATAAGATAATTTCCCTTTTCACCCTTTGATCCTTTACCCACATCTCATCAGAAGGAGGTTTGTCCCCTTTGTTGCTTGTGTTGGAAGGAAATTATCTTATATAAGAAGAGGGAAGTGAGTTTTTTTGGAGGAAAAAACAAAAGAAATCACTGATGTAGGTCCCACCACTAACGGAGTTCGGCAAAATCCGTTAAGTGGTGGGAGTTTTTAAAGGTTTTGTAAAGTTTAGGTGGATATTTAGGGAAAGAAAACATAAAGGTGAGAGTTTCTAAATTAGTGAAAACTTAAGGTGGTTTTGTGCAAATTTTCCTATATTTTATAACAACACTTTAGCCAATATTGACTTGGTCAAAAGGTACAATTTCTTAGGCAACACTATTTAAGAGTTCAGTCACTTCTTATTAATACTCCCTCCGTTTCAAATTGTAAGGCATGTAAATCACTTTACACATATTAATAATTTAGTTAGTTTTAGTTAGATGCATAGGTAATAAGAAATGACATTAAATATTGTATTGATAATATAAAATAACCTATAATCTTATCTTGATAGTATAAAATTGCATTTAATTTTACATTGCTAATGTAAAACGCCTTATATTTTGGACCATCAGGATATCTGATAATTTCTTGTCATGATTTGTTTTAAATGGACCATCAGGATATCTGATAATTTCTTCATCAATGATTTTTTCATTTTTATTCATTATTCTGGTTGTTCAATTACTCTTTGATATTCAACTACTATTCTTTTTCGTATATAAGTAACTCTGGAAATAACTGGCAATATTCTCTAAATATTTTCTTGTCTAATGTTTCATAACCTTGTTCTTAATATTCCATCGGAACGTTACTATTGCTAGACTCGATTTTACTTTCCTTAAACTTGCCATCCTCTAGTAATTATTATTTGTCATTATTACTCATTTTCATATCATTAAAGAGCAAACTTGAATAATTTAAACCTATTATGATACAATTTGTCAAATCCTTATTTCTCTGTCATTATTACACATTTTTATATTAGTATAGAGCACACTTGTATCATTTAAACCTATTTTGATATTATTTGTCAACTCCTTATTTTAGTGTCATTATATTTCATTTATGTGCTATTATGCCTCATTTTTAGGCCATTATAGAGGAAGTTTATATCATTGAAACATATTATGATACTATTTGTCAACTCCTTATTTCTGTGTGATTAGTACACATTGCGATGTTATTATAGAGCAAACTTGTATCATTTAAACCTATCTCAATTCCTTATTATTATGTCATTATATCTCACTTAACCGTCAGTATTTTACTTAATTTTATGCCATTATAGAGCAAGTGTATATCATTGAAACCTATGTTGATATTAATTGAAATGCATGTAGTGATTGTTGAAGATTCATTTTTCTCAACCGAAACCCTGGGATCTGTTGTTATACAGAAGAACGCAAGTTGGAAGCGATGGCAATTACCTTTGACGACGACGATATCAGCGATGTAGAACATCATGATGGATTAGTCATATCCTTGACTGTCAGTAATTGCTTGTTGAAGCGAGTGTTAGTCGATGGGGGCAGCTCAGCCAATATCATATTCAAAAGCGCCCTCGAAGGTATGGGATTGTGTGATAAGGATATTACTAGAAAATCTACTGTTTTGGTTGGATTCAGTGGCGAGGCCCAACACACTGTCGGAGAGGTCACGTTGCCAACATTAGCCAAAGGCGTTAACCTGCCGACCAGATTATTCAACGTTGTGGATTGCCCGTCCGCATAGAACATCATTCTCGGCACCCCATGGATACACAAGATGAAGACCGTCCCGTCAACCTATCATCCGACTCTGAAGTTTCCAACCAAGTGGGGCGTTCAAGACTAAAGGGCGAGCAGAAATCTGCAAGAGAATGCTAAAGCTCGTCGCTCAAGCCCCCAAAGGCAGCCATTTAGCAATTCAAAGATGGGTCAGTGCCCGACGCACCCAGTGAGCAGGACGTGGATGAAATGATGCTCGATCCATCCATCCCCGATCATGTCGTTCAAATCGAAGCGACATTGTCATAGGGAATACGAGGTCAGCTAATCGATTTTTTAAAGGCTAATCAAGATTGTTTTGCTTGGTCCCACGAGGACATGACAGGAACCAGTCCCGACGTCATAACACATAAACTCAACGTCGACCCCGAGCACAAGCCCGTAAAGCAAAAAAGACGCAAATTCGCGCCTGAACGGAGCCAAATCATCAATGACGAAGTTCAAAAGCTGATCGACACTGGAAAAATCCGCGAGGTAAAATATCCAGATTGGCTAGCCAATGTTGTGGTCGTGAGCAAGAAGAACGGGAAGTGGAGAGTCTGCATAGACTTCACGGATTTGAACAAGGCGTGTCCCAAAGATCTGTTCCCTCTACCCCATATCGACGCAATGGTCGACGCGACGGCAGGCCACGAGCTCCTGACATTCATGGACGCATACTCTGGGTACAACCAAATACTGATGCACCTGAACGATCAGGAAAAGACCGCGTTCGTCACTATCAAAGGTATATATTGTTATAAGGTTATGCCTTTTGGTTTGAAAAATGCAGGTGCCACCTATCAACGATTGGTCAATCAAATGTTCAAAGACCAATTGGGCGACACCATGGAAGTATATATAGACGATATGCTCGTCAAATCCAAGCAAGCAGGCGATCACGTCCAACACTTGTCGGAGGCTTTCGACGTCCTGCGAAGGTATGGCATGAAATTATATCCCACTAAGTGTACATTTGGAGTGTCTGCAGGAAAGTTCCTAGGATATGTAGTTACGAAACGAGGGATTGAAGCTAGCCCGGATCAAATAAAAGCTCTTATCAACATCCAATCTCCAAGGAGCGTCAAAGAGGTGCAGAAATTAACTGGTCGTGTAGCCGCGCTGAATCGTTTTAGATCCAGGTCGTCCGAAAGATGTCATCTATTCTATGACGTCCTGAGAAAGAATAAAGGCTTGACTGGTCGCAACAACATGAAGACGCGCTGCAAGAACTCAAAAGATACTTGCCGTTAGCACCATTGCTGTCCAAGCCAAGTGACGGAGAGACGCTGCAGCTTTATCTTGCGGTGAGTAACGTGTCCGTCAGTGCCACCATGACACGAGAAGCAGAAAGTCAGCAGCTCCTAATCTATTACGTTAGTAATTCTCTACTAGACGCAGAGACCAGGTATTCCTCATTGGAAAAACTCATTTTAGCCATAGTTGTAGCTGTTAAAAAACTTACGCACTACTTTGAGACGCATATTGTTATCGTTATGACTAACTATCCTGTCAAGTCTGTCTTGCGACACCCCAAATTAACAGGACGCATGAGTAAGTGGGCAATAGCACTCAGTGCGTACGACATCCAGTTCCGTTCGAGAACAACTATTAAGTCGCAAGCTTAGGCAGATTTTGTGGCGGACTTTAGCCCAGAATTAGAAACGCTTGCAAATGATGAAGTCGCAAAGATTAACCAAGTAAATGACGAGTCTTGGGTATTGTTTCTTGATGGATCTTCCAATTTCCGTGGTGCAGGTCTTGGTATCGTGCTCAAGTTGCCACAAGGGGGCAAGGTAGTACGAGCCATTTGTTGTGAATTTAGAGCGACAAACAACGAAGCCGAGTACGAAGCGCTCATAGCAGGAATGACGTTAGTAGAAGACATGGGAGCAAAAGCGTTAAAAGTCTTCAGCAACTCATTGTTGATAGTTAGTCAAGTCAAGGGCAAATTCGCGGCAAAAGACTCTAAAATGGCTATGTTCTTAGAAATAGCTTAGCGTAAGAGTAAAGTGTTTGACCCTTTTGACATTTTGCAGATACCAAGGGACCAGAATACGCAGGCGGATGCGTTGGCCAATCTCGGATCCTCTTTAAGGGACATTTCGTTTACTTTCGTCCCTATAGTTCATCTGGCAAATCCCGCAGTCGCTAGGAATGTTGGAGACACCATCGCGGCAACGACTGAACAACTTTAAGACAACCAAAAGGTCGTCAGTAACATCGGTAACCTCATGGCTACGAGCGACCCTGACGCTGAGGAGGTAAGTGTCAGTTGGACAAAACCGCTTTATAATTATCTTGATAACGACGTGCTTCCAGCAGACAAGGCAGAGGCGCGCAGAATTCGGTTTAAAGCATCACGGTACGTGCTCATTCAAGGAGTACTATTCAAAAAATGTGCCGCAGGCCCCTACCTGCGTTGTTTGGAAAAGGATCAACGGGGGCAAGTCTTAGAGAACATACATGAAGGAACTTGTGGAAATCATTCGGGAGGACGTAGCTTGTCTAATAGAGTGTTACGCATGGCATACTATTGGCCCACAATGAAGAAAGACGCAATAAGGCATGTTGCCAAATGCGATAGTTGCCAACGACACGCAGGTATGACGCATAAACCTTATGAGATTTTGCATCCTACTTTAACACCTTAGCCTTTTATGAAATGGGGCATGGACATAGTTGGCAAATTACCTCCAGCCCTAAGTCAGAAGGTCTTTATGTTGGCACTAACTGATTACTTTTCTAAGTGGATAGAAGCAGGTTCTTTTCAACAGGTACGTGACAAACAAGTGATTTCTTTTATATATACTAACATTATTTGCAGGTTTGGTGTTCCGTGAGAAATAATATGCGACAATGGGTCGCAATTTATTAGCAACAAGACAAGACGTTTCTGTGACGAATGGAACATAACGTTATTAACGTCAACACCAAGGTATCCGCAAGCCAACGGACAGGCTGAGTCCAGTAATAAGACGATCATTGACACTTTGAAGAAGCGACTTGCAGACAAAAAGGGTAAATGGGCGGAAGCGTTGCCTTCCATCTTGTGGGCTAATCGTACAACACCTCGCACTGCGACAGGCCAAACACCGTTCTCACTGGTATATGGCTGCGAAGCCGTCCTGCCTTCCGAAGTGAACGTCCCGACTGCGAGATGTAGTCTAGCGACGGAGCATCAGAAATGTGATGAGCTCATAAGCGACCTGGATACCATTGAAGAGTTGCGCGACGCAGCATTGGTACGCATGGCCGCTCACCAGCAAATAGTCGCAAGAAGTTTCAACAAAAACGTCCAAGCCAGGTCCTTTGTTGAAGGTGATTGGGTCCTAAGAAAAGTATTTCAAAACACACAAGAAACTAATGCTGGTAAGCTAGGGCCTAAATGGGAAGGACCATACCAAATTAGTAAGGTAGTAGGCAATGGAGCCTACCAATTGGTCCGGCGCGACGGAAGTTCCGTGCCACGTAGCTGGAACGCTACACACCTCAAACGATACTTCTTCTAAGTTAAATGATGTACTTTGCTTTCCCATCATTTTTTAAGAAATAGATGATATTACTATTAGGAAAAATTGACAGAAATAATCCTAACTATGATCGTTCTGTTCAAAATAATCCCAACTTTGGGTTATTCTGGAATAATCCAAACTATTTGGGGTACCTTTCAAAAATAATCCAAACTTTTATTTTTCTTCCCTTCAATGACCCTTTTTGGATCTATTATATATAGGATAATTAAAAGTTTGGATTATTTTGATAAAGTACTTTCAATAGTTTGGATTATTCTAGAATAACCTATAGTTGGGATTATTTTGAGCGGAAATATGATAGTTTGGATTATTCTTATCGATTTTTCCTTACTATTATGTCTGTGTCCCTAACTGTTAGCGACCTTAGTGTTCTCTCATTGTGTGTTGTTGTCTTTCAAAAAAGTCACTCCCGCCTGTTCTAATAACGCTGCGACGATCTTTACGATGCGACAAGTAAACTCACATCTTACTATATAATAAAACAAGAGGGGCACTGCCATTTCAAAGCCACAACTGAGTACCACATTCCATCTATTTTTCTGACAATCGCACGTAAGTATTTATATATATTTCCAGTGTGTACTCTAAGTTACTAAGTCCAAACGTTACGTCTGAACGACCAATGAAGGCTTATTAAGCGCCTGGCTATTCTTGTGAAACGTTAGAATAACGATTGAGACACATGCATATTGCACAAAGTGAAAACATAAGATTAAATTCGCTAAAGAACAAAAGCACAATTGTCAAAGTTATGGCCACCCCCATGGGCGACCCATAAAGTGCAAACGTCAGAAGTTATGGTCACCCCCATAGGTGACCCAAAAAAGTACAAGATAAAGAGTCACTCCCTTGAGTGACCTAAAACAAAGTTTGATTAAAGTGAAATAAAAGAGGTCATAATGTAGAGTGATTAAAAGCTAAGCGTCAGGGGCCTTGTTAGCTTCTTTCTCCGGCGACGCAACAGCTGGCGAAACAATGGCTGGAGCCTCCTTTTCAGTCTCTGGGTCAGGTGGCACGTCCGACGCAATGAATCCGGCACAAGACGGAGCATTCTCATCCACCTTTGATGAAGAATTCGCCGTCGCAGCCAAGTCTTCTTCATCCATCAGATCCTTCATCGACCCCATGTACTGAAGGTACATGTCGATATCCTTCTGTGGTGTCCACGACGCCGTCTTCTTCATCAGGAACAGGTACATTAGCTTAGCCCTGACCCTGGTCGTTACTTCAGCCTCGAGAAGGTCCAGCTCATTCTTCTGTGCGTCAACGCTCGCTTGGAGAGTCTCGATCTCCCGACGCGAGGATTCTTCCAACTTAGTCGCCTTTTTCCTATCTCCTCCAACTCTTCTCCATTTTTCTTTAGAGTTGCCTCCATGTCCTCCACAGTCTTCTCGCAAGACTCCAATTTCAGCGTCTTTAGACTTCACGTCCAACTCAGCCTTCTCCATCCTTTGCTTCATGGTCAGATGACCCTTCAGCAGGGATGAGATCTCCCTCTTCGCCATAAGGAGATGTTAAGAGGACTTCATAAAGAAGAGAGAGTGTGTGTCATTTGGCAGTTATAAGTCATTGTCATAATAGCATAGTGTCTCAAAGTAAGTTAAGTGTCTATACCTGGAATAGGAGCTCTAATCCATTTGACATCATACGAGGAAGAGTGTGTTCCTTAACCCTTTCCATAGCACTATGAAAAAAGAACCTGTCAGCCTCAGGCCATATGGACCTCTCCAACGACATAAAGTCGTTACGGACGGTCACAGTATATGAAGGCCCACTCTTGTCTGGAGGGGGCAGAAGTCAGTTTTGCACGTCTTGGACGCGACATCTTGCTCATCGTCCAAGTGGACGACGATCGTTGTGTCCTTCTTTGTCGACGCCATCGACAGGGACACAATGTCAGCAGAGGATTCCCTCTTGCGTTTGCGCAGCATTTCAGCCAATGCTTGGCTGTCCAGACTCCCCCTAGGGCGCGATTGTGATGAACCTGTCCAATAGCGTTTAGTCAGTAAAGTGAATTTTTCTGGTAAAAGTTCAACCCTAAAACAAAAAGAATAGATAAACGTACCAGATGCCATAGATGAACAACTGTCCTGCGAAACGAATAGAATTCTTTTGAACTGCCTGTCTTCTTCCGCTACTTTCAAAAATTTGTCGCAAAGGCTCTGAGACAGTAATTTAGGGTTAAGACCTGCAGTAGAAACGATGTAAGAGTAGTGTTAACGACGCGGCACGAATGTAAAAAGACTGAAAATAAACACACCTTCAGTGTTCCAGGCGCTAATCAGGGACTCCCAGCTTCCCCTAGCGAAGACCTGTTCACAAACACAAATTTGTTTTTCCAACCTCTGTCATTCGATTGAACTCCCCCAACCAGAGGTTCTAACCTTGCTTTTGCATGTAGGGCTATTCTATTTTTTGCTTTGACCCTAATTTCATAGTACAACAGTAGGTCGTGAAGGGTGAAGGCTTCTTCCTATGACGCCGTCACCCTGTCGATGATGCTCAGAATCCGCCAGACTTGGGGCATAATCTGCGTAGGGCTGATCTGGTAAATTTGCATCAGGTATCTTGTTAGGGGGGTGAAGGGAAGTCTCAGGCCTATTTTGAAGGGGTACTCATAGAGCACCACCCATTTGGGGGGACATGTTTCTGGTGGTTCATCAAATTCGGCATTTCTAATAACAGTGATGTCGGGAAAATTCCCTAAGTCTAAAAACCTTAGCATGTCTTCCTCTGACATCGTTGACAGTTCGTCTTCACTTTCATTCCTCTATTCCACGACTTTCTCTTTACCTCTCGATTTTTCTTGGTTTTTTACGAACGTCCTAATACTACGTCTACTAGGTGCCATAAGTGCAATTGAGGAAGAGAAGAAAATAGTGCGAATTAAAGGAATTGACGAACGGAAAGTATGAAATTACCTGGTAATAGTGGTCGATTTTCCGGCGGAGAGAATAATGGGAGTTATGGAAACTATCTTACTTAAGGAGACAGAAAGATTTGGTGAAATTAAAATCCTTAACCGCCCACGATATTTATGCCTTCAAAGGCAATCATGATATTGGGCCAACGGTTAGAATTAAACGGCTAATTAAAAAAAAAAACTACCTTTTCGTTTTTTGAGACCTTTGGGTTACCTCATATAACTGACTAAGTCGATTTTTCTACCTCCCTTGTGTTTTTGCTAAAGTATCTCGACTATGTTGAAGGTATTTCGATTGATTTATTGATTTTTTAATTGTCTCGTGGGTTTTTTGTTACCCCGATTCGACAATTGGGGGAAAACTGTTATGGCTGAGTTTTTGCAGGATGACATTGACATGATGACATGATGACATTGACATGGCGACATGATGACGTAGCGACCATGGCACGAAGACATGACAGAGAGACACGAGGATAAAGCTAGCTAAGATGCAGTAACGGTTTTGCTAAAAAAGGAAGGAGCTCAATAAGGCATTAAATCAGCCGTGAGAGCCGTTGGAGAGAATAAATTGGGACGTTGAAATGTAAATGAGGAAGATATCCTATGATCAAGGAAACGTTATTAATGTAATAATCATATAATTTATTAGGGTATTCGTTGAAGGAAAGAAAAAGGCATACAAAAGAAAAAGAGGGATCATTACGAGAGGACTACGGAACATTTTTTGTACTAGGCGAAAAGAAAAACATACTTTGTAACAATTGTCACTAGCTCATAACGGCAGTCGACCATAGTAGATTGGTGGATCTCCATCCACCCGCGGTTTTTTTACCCATCTTCATTGGGGTTTTCCGCGTCACCATCTTTGTGTGTTTATCCCCTTTGATCCCCATTGCATTCATTCTCTGCATTCTTAGCATTGTCGTATACAAAATCTGGTTAAAATCGTCCCGAACTTTAATTCTGTCATAGTAGACAAATTTTAGCATAAACAATTACTATCTCTACTATGTTTGACTATGTTTTTAGGATATGTTTTCATGTGATATTTACAATTTTCATCATTAATTTATCACATGAATATTATTTATTTAAATCCTTATGCTAAGTTTTTTTTTTTGGTAAATAAGTAAGTAGTATATTTCCAACCAAAGAACATGCACAACCTACATCCATCAAGGACTGAAAAACACAGGCCACAAGCAGCCTAACTACCCAATTACAAGCCATCTATCCCTACACAGTCCCTATCACTCCATTTATGTGAAACACAAAACTGAATTATATGTTTAACTATACACTTTGTATTATTAATTACATGATCCATTCTGCGAACTTTGTACTGCCAATAAGGTTCATTGCGTGCCATCCATATCTGATAAGCAGCAGCAGCTATGACAGCATGCAGGGCCTCCTGACTTTGGTCCCTTATATCTTTTCCTGGCCCAGGTGACCCACTGCTGCAAATTCCTTTGCCTATATGTCACACCAATACACTCAAGTTTTGCAGCAAGAACCTGTTTACTGAATTCACATTCAAAGAACAAATGATCATGTGTTTCCCCTGCATTACCACATAAGCAACATGTGCTATTTGGGCTAACACCATGTAGAAACAGCATATCTTTTGTTTTCAGTCTCCCCTGGATTCCTAACCACAAGATAACTCTGTGTTTAGGTAAATTCATCCTTCCAAACCCCTGGAGCCCAATTGACTTCCCTTCTACTCTCCTACATATCAGTGTAGATCTTCTTAATTGAGTACACATGATTCAGACTCCAATTGGCCATATCCATCTGAGTGAGGCCATCTTTAACCTTACATAGGTACTTTATAACCCAGCTTGCACCTCGTGGGGCTTGAAATTCCCACCAATTTCTCTCTTTCACATAGATGGTGTGTACCCATTTCACCCACATGTCATTCTTCTGGCACCCTATATGCCATACAAGCTTCCCAACAGTAGCTTTATTCCATAAGGTTATATTTCTGAAGCCCATACCCCCCCCCACCTTCTTATTCCTACACAGAGCCTCCCATTTGATATTCCCCATTTTATTACCATTAGCTCCACCAGACCATAGGTAATGCCTGCATATGGTGTTAATCTTCCTCAATACTGCATTAGGAAGTAGGAAGATTTGTGCCCAATATGTATGGACACTCATCAAGACTGAATTTATTAATTGAGCTCTGCCAGCATAAGATAAGCTCCTGGTGCACCAAGATCCTATTCTACTTGTCATCTTATCAATAAGGAGGTCACATTCAGCAGCATTTAGCTTTTTAGGGATAATAGTTACCCCTAGGTACCTAAAAGGAAGATGTTCTCTTTTAAACCCTGAGAATTGCTCAATTCTTTCAACCTCATTATCATCCATAGCAGTGCAGTAGATGGCAAACTTCTGCTTGTTTGCTTACAATCCTGTTGTTTATGAAAAAAGCTTTAGACCTTGCAATAGGAGATAAGCTGATCTTGCTTCCCCCTTACAGAACAATAGCAAATCATCTACAAAGCTCAGGTGATTGAGCTTCAAGCTTCTACAACCAGTAAAATACTTGAATTCATCCAGTTCACCAATATATGATAAGATTCTTGTGAGGTAGTCCATACAAAGGACAAATAGTAGAGGGGACATGGGGTCTCCCTGCCTAAGACCCCTCTTTGGATCAAAGAATCCTTCTGTGCTTCCATCTATCAGCAGGGTGAATTTAGGAGTTGTGATACACTCCATAATGCATTTCACAAAGTGA
The DNA here is from genome assembly GCF_026745355.1 of Beta vulgaris subsp. vulgaris. Lineage (NCBI taxonomy): Eukaryota > Viridiplantae > Streptophyta > Magnoliopsida > Caryophyllales > Amaranthaceae > Beta > Beta vulgaris. Next base: position 34,972,948 of record NC_079203.1, on the reverse strand, counting down.
CTAGGAAATTGTAAAGCCTCTAATAGATCATGTATAAAACTCCATTCCACTTAATCATAAGCTTTTCACAAGTCAACTTTCATTAACAACCCCTTGACTTGATTATTGCTCCTCCCAAACCTTTTCACTAGGTCCTGACATAATAAATTGTTACTAAGTATACTTCTGCCTATGATAAATGCCCCTTGTGTTTGTGAAACAAGATCAGGGAGCACTTTACTCAATCTAGAGCAAATCAACTTTGTGATGGTTTTGTATAGTACAGAACAACAGGCTATAGGCCTGAAATCACCCACAGATGCATGACAACTAGTCTTAGGAATCAATGTTATAGCAGTAACATTGATCTCCTTCAACAATCTACCACTTCTAAAGAAATCATGTATGGCTTCTACCACATCTCTGCCCACAATGTCCCAAGCTTTCATAAAGCAACAGCTTAAGTAACCATCCAACCCTGGGGACTTGTTATCAGGGATAGAGAACAAGGCATTCTTGATGTCTTCTGCACTGAAAACTAAAGATAATGCCTGCCGTTAATCATCAGCAAGGATATTTCCTTTAGCTATGATAGCAGCCTCCACCTTCCTTACTCTTTCTTCACTACCCAGCAAACCTTAATAAAACTCAAGAAAAGCATTGGCCACCTCAGTTGAGTTATTAGGCCATTCACCATTCTCTTTCTTAATTGTATTTATCCTATTATGGATCCTCCTAAGCTTCACACTTTGATGAAAATATCTTATATTATCATCACCCTCATTAAGCCATTTAACTTTGGCTTTTTGACTCAGGAAGAGAGTATAATTCCTGTGAGCCACTGCATATGCCTCCCTAGCTTCTTTCTCCTGGGCTATAAAGCTTATGTTTGTTGGGTTTCTATGCAAAGTAGTCTGTGCTTCAATCATCCTTGTGCTAAGTTTTATGAAGTTATTATTTAAGTATTGAAATATTTGATTTGGTGTTGCTGTATTTTAGTTGTGTACAATATTGATTTTCGTTTTGTGAAATTCTCGAATTTTGTTGAGTTCCGGACAAACTGGGAAAACTTCGCCCAGTTTCATCAGACACACTGGTGATGCGTTAGATGCAATGTCCGTTCGTTCAACGTACGCACGGCCGTGGCAAACTAGTGGTCCAGTTCCGTTATTGATTGTGTTTAGTCGAATTTATGTTATGTTTTGGTTACCTAAATTTTTTTATTGATTTGTGGAATTTCATTAATACGTTTGTGTTCTAGAAATTGTATCAAAGCATTTTTATTCATATTCTATTTTTCCTTTTTGGATGAAAAGTTATGTGAATTCGGTGTTATTTGGTTATAATATGATTCTATGATGTAGTTGTAGCAACGAATAATCGTGTTTGCGTTTGTTGTTGTGAGATTGATTGTTTCATGAAAATATAGTATTGTTATAATTTTTAATAAAGAAGTATGGAAATGTGATGATTTTAGATTTTGAATTACTAGGGGTTACGATCCTAGTTTTTCTCCTAATTGGGAAGTAAGCCATTGAGTATCCTTATTGATGTTGATGATGGAAGAATTCTGAGTAAAATCTATTTATTACCACTTAGGTTGTGATTTGTGGGTAATACATGGGTTAATTGTTGTCGTTTGACAGGACAGAAAATATTGAGCTGGGTACTCTCTTGCATTAGGAATTTTGCGTTTCTTAGACGCATGCAGTAGGGAACGTAAGCCTATAGGTTGTTTGGAGATTGCGATCTGACACATCTTAGGAAGTGGATTTCTATCCACTGGCGTTCTGCTTTTTTTTTCTCATAAACACTTTTATACTCTTCACTTACAAATATAAATGTTGGTTGTTTCCTCGTTTAATTTATTTATAGAATTTATGCTTTCAATCTATGTTTTCATATGAGTTAGTAGTGTAGAGTTTCCATATGATCTATTAAGTGAAGTATGTTGTGTGATATTATGATGACTTTCTTGATTATTGCAGCTTATTTCTAATGCAATCTTGATTGTAGTTATTGTGGGAGAACGGTTAATCACTCCTTAGTGATTATTGATTAATTGTTGTTTCTTTATAATTACAGATGCATTGCTCCGAATGCTAGACTAATAACTACTATTTAGGCACGAGAAGTGTTTTTGAATTTACTAAGTTTATTGTTTTTGTTTCAGTAGATGATATTTATGAGGGTTATAGGAGGACTTTGAGCCTCATAGGTGTTAAGTAGTACTTGTTTTGCCAAAAAAGATTATGATATCACGTTTATGGTTGGCATTGTGTAATGCCCCAACTTTCAGTGGTTAAACTTGTTTCTAGATATTTTGGTATGCTATCTATGGCATTTGCTTTTATAATAATGATTAGATAGACTTTAAAGCCACAATTCCGTCTTGACAATATTTCCGCTATCGTCTACTTTTGTCATTATTGAATGTACACTTCTTATTCCTCTTGTGTAAATCGACGAAATATTACAAGAAGAGATCAGACCCATGCTATACAAACACATAAGCTATACTAATAAAAAAACATTATGCCCCATCAAACATATTAATACAATATCTCCCAATAAATGAAATGATTTTTGCAAATAGTCTTGGATAGCCATATAGACCCATAGTTACCGGAAGCCATATGGTCTCAGATCTAAGACCTTCTTGGGCTATTTCCATAATTTGACGAGCCTAGTGTGGGATTTGAGTACAAAATAGGTCCAAAACATATAATTATCGAATTTTCATCTATGATGTTCTAGTATGAACACTAAGCCAACTACAAGAGGGGGGTGCATTGTAGTTGAGTGGAAATTGTCGAATTTATCAAGCGGAATAGAAATAACTTTAATACTTAAGAAAAAAAGACAAACAAAATTTTACAAGGAAACTTCCTAGACCCAAAAGGATGAAAAACCTTGACCCCAAGGGATTTTAATCTGAACTTTCTTGAATGACATAGGTCAAAAGAATCTCTTTTTATAACCTAACAAGGACATTCTCTGTTCCTCTAGGAACTTGTTTCCAGTCATTCAGTTCCCCCTGAACTGATGACACTCACTTTGACTTCTCTAGAAGTCTTTCCTTTTCTCTCGTTCTTTTTCTCTTTTTATCTCAAGGATATTCTCTGAATTTTTTCTCTCACCCAACCACTTGAATATTATAAGGAATTGTGGAAGAATAAAAATACAAAAAGACATTGTAAATAATAATTGTCTTCAAGAGCTAGAAAGTTATATGTTTTTCTTCGACAAATCTTCTGCCTTTATAGCTGTTGATGTCGACCGTTTTCTTTCTTAATTTTACTGCTCCATGATCTCCTAAATTCATGCTTGTAAGATCGTGTGAGTCATGGCCTAAATTTGTTGCGCATGTCCCAGAAGTATAGCAACAGTAAAATCACAGCTCCCACTACCCGTTAGTGGAGAGAAATTCTCGCAGGTAGTTGCTTGTGCTTAGCCGGTTGTTAAGAGGTTAGAGATCTTCAAGGAAGTGGTTCCGCCTTTCGCACGCCACTTTAGCCAACTAACTTGTTGAGGACTTATTTACTCCAATGCGAGTTTAAACTGCATTTCAACAATACCAGCAGCCATATATAATAACTAAGAATCTTTGATAAAAATATTCTAAGTTAATAGATCATTAACTATATCTTATAGTTCCAAGTGAATGAAAGCAATATCTAGACTTAGATTTATAAATCTTTCGCTACAAGATATATAAAATAAAAATGACGATATTTTTTGGTGTTTTATAAATTTCTAAAATAACATCATATTTTCACCAAAGTATTTGGCATCATCAAAACATGGAATACAACAATCTGTATTAATTACTTCACTATATATGTAAATAATATGCAATAGAAATAACACGTTAGCATCATATTGGAACGTTAATGAGCTTCCAAAATTGTAGAGTAGATGATGATAGGTTGAATGACAATCAGTTGTATTGGATATGGTATTGAAGATGGTCGGAGAATTGACAATTGCAACGATAGAGATGTAGTAGCGATGTGCTTGCACCCATGAGTGATGAAAGTCGATGTGTTCGTGTCTATGTGCATCGAGCATTGTGACGAGCATTAGAGTAGTTCATGTGAGGGTATCGAGCCAAGGTCAGCAACAGCCCCTGACTTCGAGTCTTTTCCCACAGGGAGTCGGTTGTTCCCTACCAACATTACTGCTGCCAGCCAACAAGGGCAGCCCCACGCTTGCGGGTTTAGGCTCCCGTCATGGTTTTGTGCCGCTTAGAGTGATTTCCTTCTCTAATTAGATTTCTAATTGTTCCCTTAGTATAAATATGCAGGCCATTTATTATCTTATGTCAAAACACTAATTCAACTCACGGTGAGGAGAGAGTAATTAGGGTGCGTTCTGTTCAACTTAAAAAATTAAGTTTCAGGTCCAATAAGTTCAAATAAGTTCAGATAAGTTGCAATAAGGTCTAATAAGGGCAATAAGTTCCAATAAGGTCCAATAAGTTCCAATCAGGTGCAATAAGTTCCAATCAGGTGCAATAAGTTCCAATCAGGTCTAAAGGTCCAATAAGTTCCAATCAGGTCTAATAAGGTCCAATAAGGTCCAAATAGTCAATGTTTAGTAAACATTTGTATTATTGTCCATTATTTTGTTATTCATAATTTCATATCACTATTAGCTGATTATGTTATTATTAGAATTTTAATTAAAGTACCACAATGATTATATAGTATTATACTTGTATTAGTGTCTATTTTATTATTTATTTGTATTATATCTACTATTTTATTATTTATTATATTATGTCTATTATTTTATTATTCATATTACTATTAGCTGATTATGTCATTATTAGAATTTTTTATTAAAGTACCACAATGTATATTATTATACTTATATTATTGTTTCTTATTTGATTATTCATATTACTATTAAATAATATTATAATCATGGTCAAATAATTAAGGTTAACAATAATAATTATTATTATAATTACAATAGTTTACAATAATAATTATAATTACATTATTTTATTATTTATTTGTATTATGTCTATTATTTTATTATTCATATTAAAATGTTTGCGTTTCTACTAGTGTTTATAAAATCAAAACAAGACTATTAGATATATTAGTGGTGAAAGTTATGTAAAGGCAAATATATAAATAGTAAATTTTTTTGTTAAATTAATTATCATAAGAGATAATTAATAATCATTATTTTTTAAAGGACGAATTATAATAATTATTACTCCATAAAAAATTTTGAGGGGTAGTATTTACGTTAGTGGTAATATTTATGTTATTAATGATCAATTTTTTTGTCTAATAAGGTCAAATAAATTTCAATCAGGTCCACTAAGGTTTAATAAGTTTCAATCAGGTCCAATAAGGTCTAATAAGTTTCAATCAGGGCCAATAAGGTCCAAATAGTCAATATTTAATAAACATTTGTATTATTGTCCATTATTTTGTTATTCATAATTTCATATCACTATTAGCAGATTATGTTATTATTAGAATTTTGAATTAAAGTACCACAATTGTTGACTTCTAAGGGAACACTATAAGAGGGGGGTGAATTATAGTGTGACTAATATACGTTATTTTTGCGGAATTATAAAACAACGAAAGGAACAAGAGAAATACACAAGAGATTTTAGCGAGGAAAAATTCCTAGGCCCAGATAGGAAGACAACAACCTCGACCACAAGGGATTTTGACTCAATACTTTCCACTATAAATAGGCCAAAACAACTCTGTTTACAATCCTATTACTTTTCTCTTGAGCCACAACTTAAGTTACTAAACTCAAGTTCCCAACGACAGTTCCCACAACTGACGTTCCTCTCAAACTTCACTCGAAGTTCCTTTCCTTTCTCTTTCTCTTGCTTCACTCAAAGCTTCTCACACTTACAATGAAACTCACTCAAGTTTCTTCCCTTTCTCTTGCTTTACTCAAAGCTTTTCTCAATACAGGATTTCACTCAAAATCCCCTTACCCCAAAAACCAAGATTACAAACGATAAAAACAATAAGAGAATAAGTAGGAAATACGTAAGGAACACAAGAGTATATTGAAGGAATGACGGTACTGACTTTATCTTAGTTAAACCCAATTAAAACGAAGTCAGACACATACTAAGGACTACTAAAGTTTGACACTTTATGTAAAAATAACTTAAAGTCCGACACATTAAACTTTAGATTAAGCGCCTATTTATAACATAAGTAGTCATGAAATAACTTACCACTAATTAACCACTAACCCATGATTCCATACTTAATTAATTATATTAGTTTTTATTTAATTTACTTGAGAATTAAATAACCACTAACCCACTACTTAACTTAATAGGAGAAGCAGTAAAGTATAACGTGGTTTATAAATTGAAGCCTAATTAAACTAATTAAAATAAATTAAGGCTTTAATAAAATAATATAGCCCATTACTCCACAAACAGTAAACGTGCTTAAACGTGATATTAGTTTGCTTGGGGAGTAATTAAACCATATAAATTAATTAATACTTGGGAAATAATAAACAAGCCCACTAAACCCACTAAAACGTTTAACAGTAAACATTACGTGGTTTTAGATACTTGGGGAATAATTAAACTATTTAAAAATAAATGATTTAAGAAAAAATATCTTTTTAAAATATTTAAATAAAAACCGAAAAATCAGATTTTATTTAAAAAGAAAATCTTTTCAAAAGATAAGATTTTACTTAGAATAAAAAGAATAGATTTTAAAATAAGATATCTTTTCAAAACAGAAAATCATTTTAAAATCTTTTCCTAACAAACTCTTAACTAATCCCTAAATTAGTGGATCTAGTCAAACTAAGCTAGGACTCCTAAATAAATCAGTTAAGCACTTCATATATGTTAGGCGCACAACATAGGACGTTTTAGGTCTGTTCCCAACCTGTGTTCCTAAATTGTACCAACGTCTGTTCCCAACATAGGAACAGAAACTGACATAACCTTTTTACCATTTAGACTCATTAAACCTAGGAACTTAACTAGAGACTCTAAACCTTCATTCCAACTTTATAATCAAGTTTCCTTACCTTTCCGGATCTTGTTCCCTTTTTACATTTAGGAACTTAAATACAAACTCATGCATTCTAAGCTTCCTTCATGTTAGGATAGTTGTTCCTTTAATTTGAATATCTTCACTTCAATCTTCAAGTCAAGCCTCTTCACTTCAACCTTGATTGTAGTATTCTCTTTATCCATAGAACAATGCACCTCGCACACCTTTCATAACAAGCATTCTCAATGCTATAGGCACAACCTTTTACAATGATTCTTGCACACATAAAACTCATAAACTTTGTTAGTTAAATTACTTTAGTTTGTCATCAACAAAACCATATTGGGTCAACAACAATGATTATATAGTATTATACTTGTATTAGTGTCTATTATTTTATTATTTATTTGTATTATGTCTATTTTATTATTATTTATTTGTATTATGTCTATTATTTTATTATTCATATTACTATTAGCCGATTATGTTATTATTAGAATTTTTTTATTAAAGTACCACAATGTACAGTACTACCTCCGTTTCATATTAATCTACACACTTTGACATTTTACACTATTCACAAATTGCACTTTGACCCTCGTTTGTGATTTATACGTGAATAAAAACATAGTCATGTGGGATCTTGTTAGATTCATATTAGTATGTATTTTATTAATATGTACTTTTTATATTTTTTACAAATACAAAACTAAAGATATATGTTCTCAAAATTTTGCATTGGCATGCGTGAAAAGTGTAAGTGTGTAGATTAAATTGAAACGGATGTAGTATTATACTTGTATTATTGTCTATTATTTGATTATTTGATTATTCATATTGCTATTAAATAATATTATAATCATGGTCAAATAATTAAGGTTAACAATAATAATAATAATTATAATTACAATATTTTGCAATTTGTCTTTAAATAACTAGAGATAACATGTTTTCGTTACTAATAACAATGAAAGATATAAATGTTATGAATTGATTGCTTCATTATTATCACTAGAGTATCTTTCTTCATCTTCTACATCATCCTCTTCAATCAATATGTTTTCTTCACCAACGTCCAACCATATTTCATCTGCAATTTTCGCCCGAGTTATATCCATATTCGTGTTTGTGTCTCTAATGGAGTATTGGAGAAAAGCAAAAAAAAAGAAAAAACAGAAGGAAGAAAGGAGAATAAATGAATGAAGCAATGTCATGCAAAACTACGGTGATTTTGACCATTTTTTTTCTCTTTCTTTTTGTTTTCTTTTTATCTTCTAGTGCATTCACATAAATGAAAGGAGAAGAAATGAAGGAAGGAGTTAATGCTATCTACTTACCTTCACATTAATGAAAGTGAAGTGAGAATTTTTTATATGTGCCAATTTTAACTTGTTAGCAATAAATGTTAATTAATTTTTGATTTTCTACTAGTATTTTATAAATCAAAACAAGACTATTAGATATATTAGTGGTGAAAGTTATGTATAGACAAATATATAAATAGTAAATTTTTTTGTTAAATTAATTATCATAAGAGATAATTAATAATCATTATTTTTTAAAGGACAAATTATACTAATTATTACTCCATAAAAAATTTTGAGGGGTAGTATTTACGTTAGTGGTAATATTTATGTTATCCATGGTCAATGTTTTTGTCTAATAAGGTCAAATAAGTTTCAATCAGGTCCAATAAGGTCTAATAAGTTTTAATCAGGTCCAATAAGGTCTAATAAGTTTCAATCAGGGCTAATAAGGTCTAATAAGTTTCGATAAGGTCAATAAGTTCTAATAAGGTCCAATAAGTTCCAATCAGGTTCAATCAGGTCCAATAAGTTGAATCAAGTCCAATCAGGTTTAATAAGTTCCAATAAGTTCAGTTCAGGTTCAATAAGTTTAGTTCAGATAAGGTCCAATAAGTTCAGGGTCAATAAGTTGAATAGAACGCACCCTAAGTTCAGTTCAGATAAGGTCCAATAAGTTCAGTGCCAATAAGTTGAATAGAACGCACCCTTAATCTCAATAGTCTTCTAAAGAGAGATTCAAGAATCTAAAGAGATTTAATTATCTTTCTGTAATCATCATCTCACATATTGAAAAATCCTAGTGTAGTTTGTGGTTTCTCCCTATTTGATAGTTTGTAGGCTAAATTTTGTATGTTCTTTAATTTATTACTTTAGTTTTTTATTCTTGTTTGTTATACTTAGATTGCTCAATTTGTTAGCGTTTGCAACACCTATTCTTCCTAACAAATTGTCGGTAAGCAAACAAGATCAGATAGTGACTAATCAAATCGAAAAGAGACGATATATAAGATATGGCAAACAACGTATCAAAGACAATTTCTTTGTGCCTACAGTTAAGAATCAGGCACAATTTTGGTCTCAAAACATTGGATTTTGGTTAACTCACATTCTGATTATGACAGATTCGACTCTGCTGGTTCAGCTTCTTCGATCGGTCACCAATCGAGACATTTCGGTATTGCATCTCCTCACGGAGATTGGGGAAATGGGGGCTACCTTTCCATGGTGTCGCATCCTAATGGTTTCTCGCAGGGCGGTTTCTCAGGCTCATGTCCTTGCCCACATTGTTCGGATTTCTCCCCACCCGTATGCTTTCTTGTAGTTTGTTTTTGCACGTTAACTTGATGAAAAAAAAAAAAAAAAAAAAAAAAAAAAAAAAAAAAACATTGGATTTGAACCTTACTCAACCTGGTTACACCAAGACTTGTGCAGGTTAGGTAGAAATATGGGACTCTGACTCTCCCTACTTATGAGAGTGACTTGGCAACTACGGATTGGAGAGACAATGATTATATTGTAGTAAACGAACACCCCCCTCCCCCCCTCCCGTCACCAATCACGCGTGAGAATCTTGACAACTACATTCGATTTTAAAATCATGTTCGCTTACAATGCAGTGATTCGTACAACACATATCAAGTGCAAATTACACATTAACAAAGGCGAGCTGAATAAAAACTAAGGTGAAGTCCTTCCAGCCTTAATATCACATGCAACCGCGTGGTGCCATATATATATACAAGCCCAGTGCTGCTTAGCTTAGCTTTTGGCACACAGAGACATACATACGTGATGATGATGAACAACCTATTCATCACATGCTTCCCCACCTTTGACCCACTGCCTAGAAGCTTCGCTCCACTTGGTGATGAGTTCGCGTACTAGCACGTGAAACCATGCATGCCAACACAATTTTTGCCAACCCCCGGCCCCCCCCCCCCCCCAACCCAAAACCCCAACCCAAATAACTTGTACTCAATTTTTTTTTTACCTTATTCATTTACCTTTACAGTTTCCAATACACGTCTTTAACAATTAATATATTTATTAAATTAGACATTAACAAAATTATGAAAAGTTAATCTTCTAGAAATTTATAAATGAATCCAATAATATCTTACATATGCTTATTTTTTTCTTACATATTACTAATTGTAAAATATGGGCATAGGCCGCACCCATCACAAGGAGAGAGAGTCCACTTCACAACACAAAGGAGGTTCCACCTTAAAACCATATGGCAATAAGGGGAGTAACCCCTTTGCATTATAAAGTGAACCCATTATTTAATCACTGTGGGACACTCACATGTGGTGTGCGCTATACATCATAGCTTCAACACTCCTCCTCACATAGTCACATGTGAGGTCCCTTTTTCAATTGGCCCACAATAAATTAACGGACCCTCTGTGGGCCTGGCTCTGATACTATATTAAATATGGGCCTGGGTCGCGCCTATCACAAGGAGAGAGAGTCCACTTCACAACACAAAGGAGGTTCCACCTTAAAACCATATGGCAATAAGGGGAGTAACCCCTTTGCATTATAAAGTGAACCCATCTCTCTTATTTAATCAATGTGGGACACTCACATGTAGTGTGCGCCATACATCATAGCTTCAACACTAATTAACTGTGTTGTTAAATAACGTCCTAGAATTTCCTTGTAACGCCATAAATGGGTATAATATACTATATTTTCTCATTTTCAGATTTTCTCCCCTTCTTCATTCACTTTCCCTCCCATCTTCTTCCACTCACCACTTGACACCGGTGCCGTCGCACCAGCAACGCCGCACTGCTACCCCCGACACACCACCACTTTCGTACCCCCACGACATAACCACCCCCTCTCTCTGTTTTTTTCATTTACAATGAATATTTTTTTAAAAAAAAGGGACGCGTTGATAAGTGTGTTTCAAACGTACTTTATGGACTCCTTTTAGCTCATTTTGATCCTCTTTCTCCCCTTTCTTCCCTCGTTATTCTCCCTTTTCCCTTCTATTTCATTCACTTGATCATACTTGATCATAGTGATATTTTGCTAGATTTTTAGTCATTTTTGACCGAATTTCTAGTACATTTGCTTTCACCTTGTTTTGCCATGTTCTTGATATAGGTGAAACTACTAAGATGGCTACGATTTGTAAAGTTGGAAAAGGTAGCAATGAAAACAAAGCACACATTGATAAATGGTACGCTTGCACCATTCCCCATGTCCGCTCGCACAAAGGAGCACATTGCACAATGAAATCTTGAACAGAGAACTTCAAATGGACATAACTTTCAAACCACAATCGGATGAAGGTAATTCCAGTTGGAGGTGAAAGCTCGTTTCGATATCTTTCCAACGACTGGTCATAAGCTTGATTTGGATATAAAACGAAGAAGTTCTGCTCGTTTTAAGTTGAACTGTCCGGTTTGAGGCAGAATGGTGAGGTGCGCCCGCACCTCTGTTTGGTGCGCCGCACCTCTTTGGTGCGCCCGCACCTCATCTTGGTGCGCCCGCACCAGTCGTTTCCGGAAAAGGGAGCTCGTGGCTTCATTAAACGAGTTTTTGTTTGATTTCGAAGACTTACGCTTTATTCTAGTTTTCACACAATATTTTGGGTTTTGTATTAGAGAGAAAACACTTGAGTTTTCATTGGTAATTGAGATTAGAGATCATAGTTTGTGATTCGATTTACATTCAAGGTACTTTTCATTCAATTCAATTCAAAGTTTCAGTTTTTATTTCATTCTCTTGGTGTTTGTTTATGTTCTTATATTATTTAAGATCTTCATTCTCTTAGTTTATAATTATGGTTTCTATTAGTTTAATAATTTCTTAATCATGTTTAACCTTAGATTAGTCATAGATTTTATGTTTAATTGCTTAAACTTCATGATTAGTGAGTAGTTTCATAATCTAGGGTTAGGGTGAAAGTATGAATTAGGGTTTTAAATATGATGTTGATGTGATTGTGATGTATGAGAAGTTTGCATTGATCTTGGTGTTTTGAGACCTTAGGATAGATATTGATCACATTTATACTTTGGTATTTTGATTTCAAAGTTCTTAAATGGATTTTGAACTCTTTTATCATCCCCAAGAATCAACTTAATTTCTATACCAAGATATTGGATGGAAATTAAGGGGATCCTTCATTAGGGGTTTTCCAAACTTATTGAATCTCTTAATCAATTAACTAAAGACCATTCGAGAGAGGATTTAGTTGATTGATTAAGTGATTACTCTTGAGGACCATTCGAGAGAGGACTCAAGTAATTTAGAGGGAAACTAAACCTTGCATAATCGTCTTTGTTGCTTCCAATCGCATTAACAATCATCATCCGTTCTTATTCATACTAGTAACCTTAACTCTAGTGTCTTTTATTTGATATTTAAACTCGTGATATTTGCTTGTTCTAGTTGTTAGATGTCTTAATTGTTACCAAACACTTTCAAACCCCAAATACCTTTCAATTAGGTAGTCTAGACTGATAGACTTAATCAATCCCATTTTCCCTGTGGATCGACCCTTGACTTGCCCTTACTATTCCTTAGTAATTGCTTGTTAGGACTATAAATATTGTTTGGAAAGCGGTTCTTAGTGCCTTAACGACACACTAAAAACCTCTTATCAAAATGGCGCCGTTGCCGGGGAAATATGCTATTGATTGAAGTTTTCTTAAGTTTGAAATTGCTTAATTGATTTTTTTTTTCTTTTTTTTTCTTTTTTTTTTTTTTTTTTTACTTTCTTTTGTTTTTTTTCTGTCTTTATTTTATGTGGTAAGTGCTGTTTATATGAGTCTAGGGTTTTGTACATAATTTTTTTTTTTTTTTAAAGAGAATTCCAAAAAATGACGAACTTCTTTTTTCCTCAATATGAGGATGAACCATTTTGGAATTATTATCAGAGATTTGAGAACACTCTTAACTAAGTATAGACTTGAGATTTGGGAGATGTGTGAGGTGATATATGATGGTTTGAATATGCATACAAGAGAAATTGTGGAGTCTATGTTTAATGGTGAATTTCGATTCCAACACTTTGATGAAGCATGGAGTTTCTTTGGGTGGTTGTCTAGAGATACTTATGAGTGGGACCATGGAATTACAACTTTCTCAAATTTAGAAGATGTCTCTAGCTGTGAACGCCATGTTTATTCTGAAATTCTTAATTCACTTGAAGAAAATATGGCATTGTTAAAGAGATGTGATTCTATGATGGACAACATTGTCGAATCTAGCAAAATATCAATTGAAACATTGGGTCAAATTATCAATAATCAAAATCACTCTTGTATGACCATAACTAATGAAGATGATGAGTGGGATATGGATGAGAATCCCAGAGTAGAGGAATCATTTGTTGAGAAAGCTTACACTATAAAGTCTAATGATGTTGAAAAAGTAGTTGATGAGACTTTTGTTTCTACTCGTTCTCTTCATATTCCTTTTTCAAGGAAAATCGACTTAGTTCCTTCCTTTCCCATCTTATTCCCTCGCCTCAAAGTTTCACCATTGGAAGAGCCTTTGACCTCTTTAAACCTTCACAATGATTGAGTCAGGATATGACCGTTAAAATTTGCAAGGATCATCAAAAGGAGAACTCATTGTTTTCTTCTTTTTATTTGAATCTTAATGTTTGTTCTTCATACTTTCCAGGATTCTCTTGGAAATTTCATTATTTCCGGCACTCATTACTTGGTAAGCATATAGACGCATTGAAATTTGTGCATGCTCTTTATCTATATCATACCTATTTGATCCATTGTGAAATGTGTGCTAATGCTTATGACAAACTATTGAGATCTTTGTCAAATTATTTAGTGATAAGGTCTAGCTAATTATCCTAAAAGAGCTCTTTTTGCCAGGTATGTTGAGACCCTTCTCCTTATCTTACTTGGTTAGGATTTTTGCTTGTTTTTCTGCCCACCTCATCCTTTACTTTCTCTTTGCTTGTACACTCCGAGGACGGAGTTTGTATTAAGCTTGGGGGAGTTAGTTAGCATGTGTTCTCTCCATCTCAACATTTTTTTCTCCCTTTTGCATTTAGGTTCTTTTTAGTGCTTTTGCATGTTAGGTTTGCATAAAAAAAAAACACAAAATATATTTTTTTTCCGCATTTAGGATAGCTTGGTTGCATGCATGATTTGTGGCTAAAAGTGTTCATAACTTGATTGGAAGACCTTCCCTACATTAGACTTGATGGTTTTGGAAGCCCTGTTGTGACTTTAAGTGACTCTTGAGAACGATAACTTTTGGTAGAGTCTCTTTGAAATTAGGCGAGTTGGATGAATGGATTGCCTTGCCCCTTGTGCGACGAATCCCGAAGGAGGGCCAAGAACCTCGTAAGACTCATTCCCAACCCTCACCTTGATCGCCTAACTTGTGACTTGCATTTTAGCTCCCCAAGATTGCATAAGACCGAGCCTTTAGAAGAATGATTTAGGGCGTTTCTTTTTGCTAGAAATAGGAGCTACAAAGCCAAAAGCTTGTATACCGGCATAATTATCCGCTTCTCAACCCATCTGAGCCTTTCTATCCTATTTTTGCTTAACCCTCATAATAAGTCATGGCCAAACTTTCCCCAAAGTGGAGTGCATGTCTAGTTTGTGTTGAGTTGAGTTGTTTTGATATTGAGTCTTGGTTGAAAGTTAGTTAATATGCAAGTATTTGCAAAAGTTAACAAAAATTTCAAAAGAAATAAAAGAAAGAAAGCTCTTAGTGTTTCATTTGAATTTCTATTGAAAGAAGAAAGAAAGAGCAATTTGATGAGAAAAATGAAAAATATTCAAAAAGTGAAAGAGTTCAAAAGGTGAAAGAGTCAAAGTGGAAATCAAGGTTATGTGTGAGTTCTTGAATTGAGATTGGTGTTAGGACTAGCTTGGGGAGTATTTACCCCTAGTTTGTACTCCACTTACCCTTTTTCACCACATTCCTAAACTATCATCCACACCCTTAACCTAGCCCCGTTACAACCTTAACAAAGTCCCTTTTGACTTCTAGATTGGACTTGGTCGATTTAGTAGTGGCGGGCGAGATTTTGTGCAAGTCATGATAAGGGTCATCAAAATGTGGTAGAGGCGAGCAATTATGGTTGAGCATCCCTAGGGAGGAGTCAAACTTGGATCTTGGAAGTGGAGAAGAGTGAGAAATCACTCTTGGAAAGCCTTCTTTCAAAAAGACTCGGTTGATCGGTGGATTGAGCTCTTAGAGTCACTCTTGTGCTTCCTAATCATCATCCCTCTTGTGTTTGGTTGGTCTCCTAAATCTTGCTATGAACTCATTTAGCTTGCATGTCATGTTTGTAACCTTGCATTTAGAGCATATAGGTTAGTTTGTTGCATGTTTCCCTTTTCTTTTATTCTCTTTTTCTTCTTCTTTCCTTCATTCTCACTCTTGGTTTACTTGAGGACAAGCAAAACGCTAAGCTTGGGGGAGTTTGATAAGTGTGTTTCAAACGTACTTTATGGACTCCTTTTAGCTCATTTTGATCCTCTTTCTCCCCTTTCTTCTCCTTATTCTCCCTTTCCCTTCTATTTCATTCACTTGATCATACTTGATCATAGTGATATTTTGCTAGATTTTTAGTCATTTTTGACCGAATTTCTAGTACATTTGCTTTCACCTTGTTTTGCCATGTTCTTGATATAGGTGAAACTACTAAGATGGCTACGATTTGTAAAGTTGGAAAAGGTAGCAATGAAAACAAAGCACACATTGATAAATGGTGCGCTTGCACCATTCCCCATGTCCGCTCGCACAAAGGAGCACATTGCACAATGAAATCTTGAACAGAGAACTTCAAATGGACATAACTTTCAAACCACAAATCGGATGAAGGTAATTCCAGTTGGAGGTGAAAGCTCGTTTCGATATCTTTCCAACGACTGGTCATAAGCTTGATTTGGATATAAAACAAAGAAGTTCTGCTCGTTTTAAGTTGAACTGTCCGGTTTGAGGCCCGCACCTTGGTGCGCCCGCACCAGTCGTTTCCGGAAAAGGGAGCTCGTGGCTTCATTAAACGAGTTTTTGTTTGATTTCAAAGACTTACGCTTTATTCTAGTTTTCACACAATATTTTAGGGTTTTGTATTAGAGAGAAAACACTTGAGTTTTCATTGGTAATTGAGATTAGAGGTCATAGTTTGTGATTCGATTTACATTCAAGGTACTTTTCATTCAATTCAATTCAAAGTTTCAGTTTTTATTTCATTCTCTTGGTGTTTGTTTATGTTCTTATATTATTTAAGATCTTCATTCTCTTAGTTTAATAATTGTGATTTCTATTAGTTTAATATTACTTAATCATGTTTAGCCTTAGATTAGTCATAGATTTATTGTTTAATTCTTAAACTCCATGATTAGTGAGTAGTTTCATAATCTAGGGTTAGGGTGAAAGTATGAATTAGGGTTTTAAATATGATGTTGATGTGATTGTGATGTATGGAGAAGTTTATGCATTGATCTTGGTGTTTTGAGACCTTAGGATAGATATTGATCACATTTATACTTTGGTATTTTGATTTCAAAGTTCTTAAATCGGATTTTGAACTCTTTTATCATCCCCAAGAATCAACTTAATTTCTATACCAAGATATTGGATGGAAATTAAGGGGATCCTTCATTAGGGGTTTTCCAAACTTATGAATCCTTAATCAATTAACTAAAGACCATTCGAGAGAGGATTTAGTTGATTGATTAAGTGATTACTCTTGAGGACCATTCGAGAGAGGACTCAAGTATTTAGAGGGAAACTAAACCTTGCATAATCGTCTTTGTTCTTCCAATCGCATTAACAATCATCATCCGTTCTTATTCATACTAGTACCTTAACTCTAGTGTCTTTATTTGATATTTCTCGTGATATTTGCTTGTTTTAGTTGTTAGATGTCTTAATTGTTACCAAACACTTTCAAACCCCAAATACCTTTCAATTAGGTAGTCTAGACTATAGACTCTAATCAATCCCATTTCCTGTGGATCGACCCTTGACTTGCCCTTACTATTCCATTAGTAGTTGCTTGTTAGGACTATAAATATTGTTTGGAAAGCGGTTCTTAGTGCCTGAACGACACACTAAAAACCTCTTATCACGCGTCCACCATGGACGTCCCACCACCGGTGGAGGCATCCACCATGGATGTCCCACCACCGGTGGAGGCATCCACCATGGATGTCCCACCATCGGTGGAGGCGTCCATGGTGAACGCTAGAGATGGCAGTGGATCCTGGACCCGGATCCGGTTTTTCTGGGTCTGGATCCTAAAATTATGGACCCGTTGGATCCAGGTCGGATTCGGGTCCACTTGTCAAATCACGGATCCGGGTCCGGATCTGTACAATTGACCCGGATCCGCATATCCGTTTTTTTTATAAAAAAAAAACCTCCACGTTGGGTTGGGCCTCTGACCTCCTCTCCATTTTATCGAGCTTAAGAAAAAGGTAATTGGCAAATCAATTTGTTTTGATAATTGTCTTATCTCTAGGAATTATAAGTCTTTTTAAATCTTTTCGAAATAATTGTAACTTACCAGCAAACACATGTTTCTTATCTCAGCTTCATGAATCAAGGGAAGTAAATGGTATAAACAGAAATTCTTTTCTCGCAAATGGAAACGGTCTGAATATTGGAGAAGATTCCAATGGACCAATCCGCCTGCAGCTGTGTCCACCACAGTCCACAGCAACAAGACAACGAAAAAACAGAAAGAGCAACAAAATTTCTAACATAATGATGTCAGAGAAACCATAATGACATTATTTTCTTTGGCTTTCTATTTTATTCTTGCTTGTTCCTTTGAGTTGTAGCAGACTAGAACTTGCTTGACAAAAAAAGATCAATCCGCAATGTTGACTCTCATGGTCAACATAATGTCCAAGATCACAAGGTTCCTCTTTCGATAGCAGAATGCAAAACCAAAGATTGCTGAAGAAATGTGTTCGAGATAATCAATCAAACAGACTTTGCAATTGTGAAGCATAATTTTAAATAATTTGTTGATTGCAATCGTAGTATTGTTTATGTGAATTGTTCATTTCAATTTTGTGATAAAGTTGGTAAATTATTTAAAACCAAGTAGAATAGTAGGGATCCGTTTTGGACCCGTTTTGGACCCGGACCCGTAGGATCCGTCGGATCTGGATCTGGGTCCAACATTTTCAGACCCGCTGAATCCGGGTCGGATCTGGATCCAGCGTCTGGAAACAGATTTGGATCTGGGTCCACCTGGACCCCATCCAGATCCGACCCGTTGCCATCCCTAGTGAACGCCTTGCTTTTTTAAAAAAAAATCAAAAAAATGAAGAAAAAACAAAGGAGAGAAGAAGGGGGTGGTGGTGGTGGTATGTCGGGGTACGGTGATGGTGTGTCGTGCTACGGTGGTGGTGGTGTGTCGTGGTACGGTGGTGGTGGTGTGTCGGGATACGGTGATGGTGGTGGTGCCTTGGAGAAGAAGGTGGTGGTGGTGGTGACGTGGCGGGAACTTTTGAAATTAGAGGAGGAGGAGGTGTTAGGAAGTGAGTCAAGGGGAGGAGAGAGAAAAGAAATTCATGTATATAAATACGATATAAAAATACTGTATTTAAGACGTTACTAGGAAATTGTAGGATATTGTTTAACAAAACCCATATCAATGTTTTCAACTTTTTCAAAGGGCCTACTTATACAATTAAGTATAAGGGAATGGTAATTGAGTATACCTATGGGTTGTTTAGTTCACATAAAAATTCATGGAAACTAAGATAATATGAAGTTATTTGGTTGGTAAAACTGTAGAAAGTTGTACTTCTCACAAAATGTAGAAACTTACATACAAAGGCCCCCTATGTAAGTAGAACTTTGTTAGATGTGTGATCAATGAGAGAACCGGATAACCACTCCAAGGCACGGAAACTACGCTTTCCTATTAGTTTAATTTCGCCCCTCTAGGATCACCGGGTTAACACGAAATAACTAATGAGATACAATGGAGAGAAACAATCCACTTAGATGATCTTCTAAGAGAATCAACAAGAACTTGTGTTTTGTGTTTGTGAAGAACACTCAAGAGAAGATTGCAAGTTTTCTCTTAAAGCTAAGCAAGAAGTATTTGAGAGAGTATAGAATAGAAAATTCTGATTTTCTTCTAACCCTTCACTCATAGGAATCCCAAGGTTTATATAGGAAGAATAAACCTTTCATTGACTAGGGAGGTTAATCACATAACCCCCATTTAATCACATTGATGAGAGGTTAATCACATAACCCCCATCTTAATCACTTCAAAGGTCTTTAATCTACTGATTAAAGGACCTTAAAAGTCATTAAAATGATCAACAAGCATCACAACGGATATAAAACCGTCGAGGCAACTTTTCGCATTCCAAGGCAGAAGACACGTCGCGACTCGCGAAGAAGCTCGCGAGTCGCGAGGCGCTGGTCGCGACCCGCGACGCCTGTCGCGACTCGCGACGGGCCACTGGTCGCGACTCGCGACGCTTGTCGCGACTCGCGGCCAGTCTTCTGTCTCCCTTGGTTTATCAATGCGTTTTGCCACTTGATGCACCTAGTCTTTTGCATACTAGACCTCCTCCTCTTCTAGTACATACCCTTATGAGTTTCAAACCCATTACCCTATAAATGTTCCAACAATCCTCCTCCCATTTATAGGGTAATGTTGAAAAGTTTTTCAACTTGCTATAAATCGCAAACACACATGTTCATGCATCATGGAAATATCTAACGATTGAATTTCCATTTAGTAAAAGTAATCTTTACAATAATTTAGATCATAATGATAGACAAAGCTTTGAATCATATAACCATTACAAATTATTGAAGTTACTAATACACACAAACATAAACTAGGTTCTTAAAACCTCCGACACCTATGAAGCCTTGGTGTCCATATCCATTCATAAGCATTCCAAGTCAAGCCTAAGACTTGATGAAGCGGCCAAACTTCTAGCTTACATAGGTAAATCTTTCCGGACATGCTCCTACAATTGAGCACCTTATCAAAGATTTATTAAGAATAAAATTCAACCTCTTTATCATTGTAGCAACAAGCACTAACCTCGGGATGTATTAAACAAGTGCTCCCAACCTCTTAGAGAAGTACTATCCTCCTTGAATTTGAGATCTAACGTTGTATTAGACATCAAATAGAGTTTTCCTTCACCATAGGTTGATCAATAGGCTTAAGACCCATCCCTTTGTTCATTTTGTTCACTAGTTCCCTTGACAACGGTTTTGTAAACGTATCCGCCAAGTTCAAACTAGACCGAACAAAATTAATAGTTATACAACTATTCCTTATCATTTCCCGCACATAGCTATGTCTAACTCCAATGTGCCTTGACTTGCCATTGTAGACTTCACTATATGCTTTAGCTATGGTTGATGCACTATCACAATGGATAGCAAGAGGTGACATTGGTTTCACCCATAAGTCCACCTCACTCAACACATTCCTTAGCCATTCCGCTTCTTGGCAACAAGAAGCCAAAGCAATGAATTCCGATGCCATAGTGGAATCCGTTATACATGTTTGCTTCTTGGATGCCCATGAAATGGCACCTCCTCCAAGAAGAAACACCCAACCACTAGTGGATGAATAATCTTCCTTATTCGAAATCCAACTAGCATCCGAGTAACCTTCTAAGATAGAAGGTTCTCTTTTATATGTTATGACATAATCCAAGGTCTTATTCAAGTACCTTAACACTCTTCTCAATGCTTGCCAATGCAACATACTAGGATTACTAGTATACCTACTGAGCTTGCCAATAGCAAAGGCTATATCCGGCCGAGTGCTAGTCATAGCATACATCAAGCTTCCAATTAAGCTTGCATACTCCAATTGTGAAATTGGAGTACCACTACTCGGAACCAAGTGAATACTAGGATCCATAGGAGTAGCAAAATGAGTCGAATTTGACTCATTATACCTCTTGACCACTTTCTCAATATAATGAGATTGTGATAAAGAAAACGACCCTTTCCCTCTTATTATTCTAATACCTAGAATAACATCCGCTTCACCCAAATCTTTCATGGAGAAGCTAGAGGAAAGGAAGACTTTGGTCTTTTCCACTTGTTCCAAATCAGTCCCAAAAATAAGCATATCATCAACATATAAGCAAATTATAACTCCTTTACCGTTATTATCAAATTTGCTATATACACACTTATCGGACTGATTTATTTTGAACCCACTAGACAACACAACTTCATCAAATTTTTGATGCCATTGCTTAGGTGCTTGTTTAAGACCATACAAAGATCTAACTAATTTGCAAACTTTAGTTTCTTGACCTTTAACCACAAACCCTTCAGGTTGATTCATGTACACTTCCTCCTCCAATTCACCATTAAGAAAAGCAGTTTTTACATCCATTTGGTGAATTACTAGACCATGAATCGCAGCTAATGCTATCAATAGTCTAATAGTAGCTATTCTAGCTACTGGAGCATAAGTATCAAAGTAATCGATACCATATCTTTGCCTAAAACCTTGGACCACTAACCGGGCCTTATGTTTTAGTATGGTTCCATCGATTTTCTTTTTCCTTACAAAAATCCATTTACAACCTAGGGGTTTGCAACCGGGAGGTAAATTAGCTAAAATCCAAGTGTGATTACCCATTATAGAATCCATTTCATCATTCACTGCCTCTTTCCAGAAAGCAGAATCATGAGACTTCATAGCCTCATCAAAGGACCTAGGATCCTCCTCCATATTGTAACAATATGAAATTTGAGTCGAAATTGACTCCCTTGACCCTTCAACTAAATATAGTTGAAAATCCGGTCCAAAAGATTTCTCTTTTCTAATTCGTTTACTTTTCCTAATTTCCGGTGTTGTAGTATCATGATCATTTGAAATGTCATCTACAACATTGGAACTAGTACTAGGTATCATGTCCTTTGGTCTTGGAATCGATGAGAATCTAGTCTCATCAAATATTGCATCCCTTGACTCTATCACGGAGTGAATAGAGACAAAGTCATTGGGCTCAATGACATAAAACCTATAGGCTTTGCTATGTACCGCATAGCCTATAAAAATGCAATCAATTCCTTTTTCACCTAAAGTTTTCCTTTTAGGTTCCGTCAATTTGACAATTTCCCTACAACAACCCCATACCTTAAGGTAATTGAGATTACGCTTTTTATTACACCAAAGTTCATAAGGGGTAGTCTTATTCCTTTTATTAGGAACTCGATTTAAAATGTAACATGCAGTTAAAATTGCATCACCCCAAAAACCGTCATTAAGACCCGAATTAGAAAGCATGGTATTAACCATTTCTTTTAGGACCCTATTTTTCCTTTCCGCTATACCATTACTTTGAGGTGAGTATGGGGCGGTTGTTTCATGAATTACACCAATGGAACTAAAATAACTTGGATTATAATATTCACCACCCCTATCCGTTCGAAGTCTTTTAATCTTTTGATTAAGTTGGAGTTCCACTTCGATTTTAAAGGTCTTAAACTTTTCTAGTGCTTCATCTTTAGTAAATAATAAATATATGTAACAAAACCTTGAAAAATCATCAATAAAAGTTACAATATATTTTTTATTTCCTAAAGAAGGTGAACTATGAAAGTCACACAAGTCACTATGCACCAATTCAAGCAATACCGTTTGTCTAGTCACACTAGGATAAGGATTTTTTGTAATTTTATTTAGCACGCAAGTGTGACACTTCTCTAACTTTAAATCGAAAGGAGGTATCAACCCCATTTTAGACATGTCATATAATCTACGATAATTCACATGACATAAACGATTGTGCCATAGAGAAGAAACATCAAGCATGTAAATAGAACTAGTACCAATTTTATTATCAATACTAAATTTAAACATTCCATTACAAAAGAAACCTTGTCCAACAAAAATACCACCCTTGGAAAGTACAAATTTATCCGACTCAAAAACAACTTTAAAACCATACTTATTCAAGAGACCTCCTGACACAAGATTCTTCCTAACTTCCGGTACATACACAACATCCCGGAGAGTTAAAGTCTTTCCCGAGGTTAACAACAATTCTACTTGGCCTATGCCTCTAGCCTTTACCGTAGAATCATTCCCCATATACAAGATTGGACCATCATCCAAATCTTTCAAAGACTTGAAGAAATCCTTGTTATTGCACACATGTCTAGAGGCTCCCGAATCTATCCACCAAGAATCATCAACCTGCACACACATAATTTCAGAAATCATAGCAACAAAATGCATTTCTTCAATTACATTAACATGTGCATTGTTACCTTGGTTTTGAACAACACTAGGTTGTGTGTTCTTTGTCTTCTTCTTGTTGTTAGAAGGACAATCCCTCTTAAGATGAGGACCATTGCATATCCAACAAGAGAGGGTCTTCCTCTTCTTGTTTGCAACATTGGTTTTTGTTATTGTTGTTGTTGTTGTTGTTGTTGGTTTCTTGGTCTTACTAGACCCACCAACCTCTACCAAATTAACGGTAGATTTAGGAATACTAGGAGTAGTATCCTTAACCCCATCTTGAGCCCGGATCCCCTCTTCAATACGAAGATGAGTTCCTAATTGCTCCATGGACATGTCTTCCTTTTTATGTTTTAAAAGATGTTTTGTATCTTTCCAAGAATTTGGTAATTTGTCAATGATTGAGGCAACCGCAATTGCCTCATCCATCACCATACCATGTGATCTTATTTGGTTCAAAATATGATGAACCTCATGGAATTGCTCCATAATAGGCCGATCATTAGTCATTTTAAAAGAATTAAAATTACTAACAAGGAATTTCTTACTTGAAGCATCTTCCGAAATGTACTTGGCCTCAAGAGCATCCCAAAGTTCCTTTGCACTCTCCACATTTTGGTAGAGATCAAACAACGGGTCGGTGAGAGAGTTGAGAATATGACCACGACAAATGTAGTCATCATTCTCCCACTTTTCCTCTTCCTAGTAGTCTCAAGAGGCTCTTCCTCTCCATCTTCCGGGAGTGGTGGCATAGGAGTTGATAACACATACACCACATTCAAGGCGGTCAACAAGAAGTGCATCTTCTTTTGCCACCTCCGATAGCCCACCCCCTCAAACTTATCCAACTTTTGGAAGTTCATAGTCATGTCCTTGAGTGATTGAGCCATATCCGAAAAGAAAGAAATTAAACTAATAGATTGTTAGATGTGTGATCAATGAGAGAACCGGATATCCACTCCAAGGCACGGAAACTACGCTTTCCTATTAGTTTAATTTCGCCCCTCTAGGATCACCGGGTTAACACGAAATAACTAATGAGATACAATGGAGAGAAACAATCCACTTAGATGATCTTCTAAGTGAATCAACAAGAACTTGTGTTTTGTGTTTGTGAAGAACACTCAAGAGAAGATTGCAAGTTTTCTCTTAAGCTAAGCAAGAAGTATTTGAGAGATATAGAATAGAAAATTCTGATTTTCTTCTAACCCTTCACTCATAGGAATCCCAAGGTTTATATAGGAAGAATAAACCTTTCATTGACTAGGGAGGTTAATCACATACCCCCATTTTAATCACATTGATGGAGAGGTTAATCACATAACCCCCATCTTAATCACTTATCAAAGGTCTTTAATCTACTGATTAAAGGACCTTAAAAGTCATTAAAATGATCAACATAGCATCACAACGGATATAAAACCGTCGAGGCAACTTTTCGCATTCCAAGGCAGAAGACACGTCGCGACTCGCGAAGAAGCTCGCGAGTCGCGAGGCGCTGGTCGCGACCCGCGACGCCTGTCGCGACTCGCGACGGGCCACTGGTCGCGACTCGCGACGCTTGTCGCGACTCGCGGCCAGTCTTCTGTCTCCCTTGGTTTATCAATGCGTTTTTGCCACTTGATGCACACTAGTCTTTTGCATACTAGACCTCCTCCTCTTCTAGTACATACCCTTATGAGTTTCAAACCCATTACCCTATAAATGTTCCAACAAACTTCTCATAGATCAAGGATTTTTCACCTTTGGATCTAATGGTATAGCATCCTATTTTTCACATGGGAAGCCAAGTTTTAAATCTTAGTAGAAGCAAAATTTATATGTTATGGGGTGGGGGGTGGGGAGGTTGGGCTCGTTGGTCTTGTGAGTGAGTGATCCTGTACGAGGACGGTCCACAGGAAATTCTTCTTACCACGGGGTTCCTAAAAAGGTGCCCCAAAAAAGGTAGAACTGTCAATGAAAACTTTTTTTCCCATAATCAACCAAATAACTTTTACCATTTTTTAGAAAATGAAATTTAAGGAAACGAAATACTAAATTTGAGGAAATACTAATTTCTACATGCAACCAATCAAAACCCAATACTATATCTTTAAAAGCCTGTTTTCGTTGTTAATTTTCACATAACACCATCTACTTAAAGTTTGATAATAATATATTCGTGCTACGTGCAACCAAACAAGCCCCTAAACTAACTCTTTAAGAAGCTTTGTTTTTTGTTCTTACTTTTCACATAATTGCATCTGTTAAAGTTTGATAATAATGTTATTCGTGCAAAACACATAGTGTAGCTTTGTAGTTCATTGAAAGTCAACTCTAAAATTATTCTTACATATTAGTAAATTACCAAATTTGGGTATCTGACTAAGACCTTGTTTGGTAATGAGAGATTTGGGGCGGAATAGAGTTTTTAGGTCATATTAGATGTTTTGACTAATCAATTCTCTAATTATGTGTTTGTTAAAGAGAGGTTTAAAATAACTTTTTGGGATCAAAAAGCTCGTTTTGAAAAAATTTGGGGAAGAGCTTTTTGATATTAGAAGTTTGCGAATTAAAGAAAAATTAAATTTATGTCCTAAAATTCTCTAAAATTACCACCTTTACCTAGGTGTCCCAAAACCTAAAATATTAGGCCAATGTCCTTAATGGTAATTTTAGACAATTAATTAACAATCAACTATGAGCTATCTACCAAACACCTTTATCGAAAACTGTTAATAATACAAAAAAAAACAACATCAAACACGGGTCTGTCTTGCAAGAGACACGAGACCGCCCCCGCAAGCCCGTGGGCTCGGGCCGGGCCATGGCCAAAATTCTAGAAATTTCAAGCCCGTCTCGCCATTGTCCCAAGCCAGCGGGCGGAGCCCGTGAATAGTCCCGGTCTGACCCCACCAGACCCATGCTCAGGTCTAAAAGGTATTGTGTCACATGACACTCATATCAAGCTTTTAATAGACATTGCATGTTTATGATTTCATTTCAATATATTAACAATGTATAGCTACTACAAATTGACCATATGACATTTAAAATGAAATGTTAGAGTTTTTTTTTTTTTAGAAATGTGATAGTTTAACCACTAATGTCAAAGCAAAACATAACAAAGTATTATTATTAAATGTAAGTTTAAAGACACTGACAAGCTTTTTGATTTGTAACACTTTTATTAATGCAATAATATTCTCTTACCCTGGTTCCATTTTAATCTTTTTTTATCCCTAATTTCTTACAATTTTTGTGAGCAACTTATCATGCCATAACATCTATCTTTTGCACTACTAAGAAAATTACGAAAAGCTTATGAAATCAATTATAAAATTTGTAAATAATAATATATTTGGTAATTGTAACTGACTTGCGGCATCACTCAGGTCCAAATACTAGTTACTTCTTTTATTTCTATTGAAGTGTAACAATTTGACTTTTTCGCTATTCACCCACCTCACTTTGACCTTTTTTTTCTTATATATATAAAACAAAAATTATCATATAAAATGTTGTTGAATTTGCTTTAGTTAATATTTTCATAATATTAACTTTTTATAGCAGTTACAACTGCAATATTAGAGATATTAATGGGCAAAGTTGTGTAAAGTCAAATTGTTGCACTTATTTAGAAGCGAAGGTTAGTATATCTATATAAATATATTAAAAGGCGTGCGTGACAATGTATACACGCCACATGACACCTCTATTACTCCAATAGAATTGCCCAATGTGTACATAAGTCATGTCAATTAACACAAAGTAAAATTAGCTTGCAACAAGATTTGAACCCGTGACATCTTGCTATTATACATGACACAATTACCATCTCAACCAACTTTCAATCATGCTTTAAGTGTCCACATTATTATATTTGTACCTTTTAAATGTTTAGTTTTCCTTAATATATTTTAGTGGGAATGAAAAAGAATACATATCAAGTTCGGAAAAATAATATCAACCCGGGGGAACGCCCGGGCCCAAATACTAGTTATTAATTATAACATGTTGGCTAGTATTGTAGCCCGCCACGTGTCGCCTTGACTTATATGTTGACGCGACACCACTTCATCTCCGACAAAATGCCACTTCGTGTCTCACACTAGCAATCTCCTAAAAAAGTTTTAAAATATTTGTTTGAGAGGTCTCGAACCCCTAACCTTTTACCTCTTACTTCAAATGTAATGATACTTACCACCACATAACATATCTTAATAAGTAACCAAATTCGAATACCAAAAACTTAATCCTTATACATCATTAGTAAAGTAACAAAAGAAAAATTAAATGAGTAATAAATCTATTAATGATTATCGGTTAACCATCTATTGCTTAGTTATCGTGATCGAAAAACTTACAAATTTCTTCTTCTAATAATGAGATAAAATATAACTTTAAACTACAAGAACTTAATTTTAATCTCATACTATACTTAATAAATAAATAGATAAATATCAAATTACATGAAATGACACGATAACATCTCCGGGTCCAACAACCAGTTGTTTAAAATATGAATTTTTGTTAGGAACCACCTTTTATAACTACTTTTTAGTGAGAAACCATCTTTTAAAAAAAATTGCTTAATTAGCCACCTTTTTTGTTCTTTTTTTTTGTTGGGAGCCACCACTTGCCGGATTTCGGTGGTTGACCTGGATTTTTCGGCGTTGACCATCAAATTTGTTTTAAAAAGTGATTTCACAAAAAAGTAATTATTAAAAGTAATTTCTGACAAATTTTGCTTTAAAATATAATTTTTTGTAACTCAATTTGTGCCTACATAAAGTGATCGATGATGAATATTATTTTTTGTTGATGAGACTCACATTTCAGATCCATGGTTCATGATAAGGTACCAATTTTTTTTGTCCTCCATTGCGCCAATCTTATAGTACTGATATAGAAGTGTTCAGTTTGATTAAACTTGATATTGAAGCGAAGATATCTATATATATGTCTCTAAAATTCAAAGCAAACCAATGTCATATTCGCACTATACCTCCCCCTCCCAAACAAATAATACAAAGTAAATAATAAAATATATACGTGTGAAGACTCGAACATGTAATCTTATTTCAAATACAAACATACTAACCACTAATCAACGATATTTTTTGGTTTTTATGGGGAGAAAAAAATTATAACATACATTTAAGAAAAGCATTTAAAGATATGATAACTTACATCCTTCAATATATATACCCCATAATTATTGAGGAGATCCAACATTACAGTCAATTATATATCTCAAAAATTATGCCCCATAATAACTGGCAACATTACATTTAATTATATCAAAAGTTATGGCACATATTACTTGGCAGCTCATGTGGCCCATCAGCGTTGCTGGAGCAAAAGTGCACACTTATATTACTAATAGTCCCTCCTTCATTTGCTTGCTCCATACTCATCAAAAGATCTAAACCAGCCATTAAATACACACTCGGGTGACTAATCAAACCCAACATTCTCATGGAAGTAAGAAGTACAACTGTTAATCTTCCGTTCCCTATTTAGGTGTTGCATACCCATGATATCACATGTATAGTGTACTCCCTCCCTCCTGAACAAATGATACAAAGTAAACAATAAAGATGTAAGTGAAAAGACTTCGACATGAAACTTGTCATTTGAAATACAAGCACACTAACCAACTAAAGAATCTCATATTTATTTGATGTGGGAAAAAAATGTATTTATAGGCAATATAATATACATAAAAAATATATAAAAACACGATAACAACCACAAAACTAAAAATTTCATTTTTATGGGTTGGGTACGCGGCTCGGAAAAAGATGCAAGAATCGGGTCAACTAATGTACTTGCTTTTAAGTTACACATGTATCACGGAGGAACACATTGTTATATATTTTTTCTCTTTCTTTTTTCATAGTAAATTTAATCTCCCCTTATAAGAAACAATTGTGAAAATATATTGAGTTAGCTTATTAGCTACCCAATACCACATTGTTGTGCTTATGACTTTCGAAGGCAAAAGAAAAGATAAATAATAAGAAGAATCGACATTTTATAGGAGAAGCTGGATCACATGAATCAACTTTTTATAAAAATAGATCGGATGCATCAACATGTAACGAA